>NC_134834.1:189810139-189902150 GCF_004210375.1 Tachypleus tridentatus
AGCCATGAATAAAGTTAAGGACAGTATTTGACTTCAGGTCACCCAACTTAAGATGATCAAACATTCTGAACTAGCCATAACCTTTTTTTGTGACATTCCCTCCTCATGGAGTGTACTTTTTAGCACTATCATTTACAGCAGATGACTAAGACATTATATGCCCTTAAGTGTTGATGTTTATGGGATTTGATATTCAAGTCTATCTTATTTGAACCTCCAAAATGCATCAAACTAAATATTGGGAATCTAAGGACATGTTAATTGAATCTTTTGTTACAAAAAAAGCATACAGGGAAATGACTGCTAAAAGTGTTTTTTTTTTTCAGGTGGCTTAAAAGCCCATTTTGATTTCTGGATTATGGCCCAAAATTATGGCAGTTTTGAGAGGACTACAGGGAAGAACTGTAAGTAGTTTAACATTTGAAAACATCCAGAAAAACATGCAGACCCTTTGAACTTTGATACCTGACATTTGACTTTAACCAGTATACATAACCTTTCTTATATAAATGTTATCACAACACTAATTGTTCTTACTGCTATAGAAACTAGTTGACATTTATGAGGAAAAAGATCTAGGCATAGGTATTAAGAAGTTCTACAGCCTTCTAGACAATATGTTAACCAGTTATAAAACAAATAGAATATCTATTTTCTGTATAGAATCTGACTATAAATCTTAAGGGTGTTCACTCCATAAGATTCTAGCATATTATTTAAGAAAGAGAATTGAGTTGTTAAAGGAGTCCAGAAAAGCTGTTTGTGTGGTTCAAGTTTGAAGTTGGAGTTATCTTATGGAGATACATTTAAATTGCTTAACATATTTTTGTTGGAGAAAATATAAGCAATGGTAAGGGGATATAAATGAGATTGCTGAAGTTGATCCCTAAACGACAGCTCCCAAGGACTCTTCACATATCTTAACTTGTATCAAAGGTGACATCATGTTTATTTTTGTAAGTTTTGTGCTAACCAACCTTATAAGAAGTTTTATGATAGTGTAACTAGATACAGAAATATGATGAATGCTTAGGTTGGTTTTTTATTGGCATGCGAGTTTTAAAACTGATCTTGACAGAATAATAGGTAATTTGTGTATTGGTGAGGAACAGTATTTTTTAACAGTTTGTGCAACAAACATTGTATTATTTAAAACTTAAATACTTAAACCAAGTTTTTGGTTTTATTGTTACTTATGTTTTCAAGAACTTAAGAATAAGCAATCAGAGATTACATACCCTCATTCCACTGCACCTTTTTAAGATTGCATGTATTTATATTGGATGCCATCAAATTTAACCTTTGTGAACTCAAAATATCCTCTTAACATTCAGAATGGTCAACGATCTGGAGTATTTTATAGTATGAGTTTCAATCTTAACATGATCAGATTTTACAAAGTTGTTAATCCAATACTACAAGAGTGACTGAACTCCTTATGAAAAATGCTTCAGTGTGAACCATAATTCAAATTTGGATCTAGACTAACTTTTTGAAAATGCTTCTAAAGTTAATGGTATGAGATAATTTATCCTGTCTTTAATTGGTGTTTTTTTGTTTTTAATTGTTTACTTAATATACTTTTTTCTTGTTTTTAGAATCCAACTCTACAGTCAAATGATGTAGGTTCTGTACCAGCAGAAGGAACTGTGTCTGCTTAAATAAAACTGCAAGACAGTAAAGCCTTACAACTTTTTAATCTTCTGAGTAGATCAGGGTACTTATTACATCCAGAAAATGTTTCTTGTAAGAGTTTGTTTTGTTTTTCTTTTTTTATTTGAGGAACAACAAGCAAGTGCATATTATTATAATTATTATTATTAACAACCAAAGGCTGAAAAGTAATGAATATGTTTGCACTGTTTTAAATATAAAAATAAAGTTGTAATAACACAGACATGTTTATGGAAATGTCATGGCAACCAGAACTGTTACTAACATTTTTCTTTCGGGTTTCAATGAATAGCAACACATCTTTTTAAGAATTGTTAAACACCAGTCTTGAATAATTATTGGTCTGTTTTTAACATGGAGGTAATTATTGACAGTGATATATATCAGGGTTCTTAAAATAACAAAAAAGTAACATTTAATTTTAAAGAAGGCTGCCTTCTGTAATACATGTAGTTTTCATTGTGCAAATTTAGCATTTTGAAGTCCAAAGAAATAACCTATTTCTGTAAATGAACTACTACAGTCAAACATAGCAATTTTAAATTTTATTTTCTAAGGTAAAAAATTTATTTTAGTTGTGGCATTAAACTTGTACAGATCATCTAAACTTTGTAAAATGTGCATTTGCAATAAAACTTGTTTCTGTTCATTAATATTTGTGTAAAACATTTTATGAATAAAATAAAGTTTACAGTAATGAAGGTTTGGTGTATCACATTGAAGTTTCAGCAGAATTTCATACATTATCTATGGTGCAAAAGTTGTTAAATAGGAAAGGAACTGAACTGTCTCGAAGTAGATAATTTGACAATTTAGGTAATTGAAAGAACGATGCACGCCAATCAGTCAGTACGTGTGTGCATGCTAACTCGCATGGAAATTTATTATTCCTATTGCCCAATTGTACCGTGGAACTGTTAACGATTAAAGTATTAATACCCACACAAGATGTATTTAGAATACATAACTCAAGTTCATTTTTCAATAAAATCAAAATAAAATACTTTTAGAAACAGACACAACCTTATTATCTTATAAATTTGGTAAAGTGTTAGACACAACCTTATAATCATATAAATTTGGTAAAGTGTTAAATTCCTAACTGTTTGAGCGTATCTGCAACAGAAGGGTGAAATATATTGGCAAAATGCTCTTAAAATCCGTAAGGCTAAAAAAATTAAGAACTTTGGTAATAAAATTGAATTTTTAAAATCCAAAGCGAAAGGATAATTTTATTTGAAGACGAAAACAAATTATACAAAGGACTTATTTTCACAAAATCAATTTTTCAAAAGCGAGATAATGAATTTGTTTTGATAGGACAAAAGTTGCTACGGTTCACTGTTTTAAAAAAAGTTAAAACCCACTTCCAATACAATTTTCTATTTTAAAAAATCAGGTTTTTTCTCGAAAAATCGAAGTCTCTGGCCTTGGTATTTTTAATAAAAAATTTTAATATCGAGATAAGTGTGTATTTTCATGCAGCATCAAACTAATTTCACATGACTTAAGATCTTTAAAAAACGATAAAATTTAAATAAATCAAAATAATACATCTTTTCAGATACTAAAAACCGACTGCCTCTTTCCTTAAAAATGGAATAAACAAAAGAAAAAAGTTTAACAAAAAAATAACTGACATGTTTGAACAAATAAATCGACGTCGTCCTGCTCTAAAAAATTTTTTTCTAAAATTTTCTTTGCCTTCATTTTCGGTCATATGTATATATTTGAATTTCGTGCTCTTCTTTTTAGATTTTTTTGTTGTTTTTAACATTTTTGAATCTTTTTCTTATTTTATTTTTTCAGTATTTACGTTTTTACTCTTCCTTGTTGGTAATTTAATTTTTCTTTCTCTGTTTGCACGGCATAGCAAGGTGGTTTAAGACGTCGACTCCTAACCTTAAGGTTGTGGGTTCGAATCCCTGTTGCACCAAACATGCTCGCCCTTTCTGCCATACGGACGTTATAATGTGACGTTCAATCCCACTATTCGTTGGTAAAAGAGTAGCCATAACAGTTGGCAGTGGGTGGTGATAACTAGCTAAATTAGGGACAGCTAACGCATATCGCCCTTGAGTTGCTTTGCGCGAAATTCAAAAGCAAACGAACGACCTCTTTCTGTTCGCCTTATTTTGTTTCAATATTTCTAATCAAATTTCGATACCGCTTCATTATCGAATTATCCGTTTTGAAAGTTTAGTCAACATAAATTTTCACAAAAATATTCCAACTACATCAGTGTTAAATTGTGTTCTGTGGTTGATCGGGATGTTTTCGATTATTTAGTAAAAACACAAGTCCAGTCTACAAAATGACAGTGATTTAATTTATTGCTACAATAAACATTTGCTACAGCTCGTTCACTTCTAGGCCTATATTATGAATGTACCTTTCAACATAAATTCTGATTCTAATTTAGGTCTAAATTCAACCGAAATTATATTTGACTTGTAAACACGTTAAGGAAGCACATGAATAGCAAAATGTTGATGCGATAACTGTTAATACAGAGTGTTTATATATTCATTAAAATTACTTAAAAGTTTAATCTCTCGTATTTACGTCATTATTGTTTCTGTATATTACAAGAAACTTCGAAATTGTTAAATTAAACAGTAAATAGTACGTATTTTTTCTGTTAGTAAACATTTAACTTAAAATATTTAAAATAGAGTTTGCAACAGTATTATTGGGATCAAGGCGTCAAATGTTACAAACAATGAAGATACTTAATCAAATAATAAATCATTTCATTATAATCGCGTGGTTGAGCTCAAAGTTATACGATGGGCAGGCAATCTGTGTTGTGCACACTATGGAATTAGAAACTTAGCAGATTTATTGCTGAGTTACGGGTAAAAGGGGTTAAAAAGAAGAAGATAATGATAAAATTGTAGTATGCCTAGAAGTCATTGAGCTACCAATTGATTCAAGTGAATCTGTACCATCTCGTAAAATGACAAAAACAAAAGAATTCGCAACTTTTACCAACATCGCATGCCTAAAATAAAAAATTTGGCTTTTATCAATCTATTATTCTAAAACTGTGAATATAAATAACAGCGTTGCAAACAATCTAATATACAAGTACTCAAATATTCTTAGAGTCAACGCTGATTATATAGATGTTTTGTATTGAACGTAATAAATACTTTCACCAGTAGTGAACATTTTATTGAAATTTAAGATTTGTTTGTTTATTGTCGAATTTCGCGCGAAAGCTACACGAGGGCTATCTGCGCTAGCCGTCCCTCATTTAGCAGTGTAAGACTAGAGGGAAGGCAACTAGTCATCAATACTCACCCCCAACTCTTGGGCTTTAAGAGAGAATTCACTCTCACACACGAAATAAGAAGGAACCTTTGCTAGAAGATACTAACATATATCAGTTATGTCAGTCTAACGAATAATTGCCTTATATAGTAGGGTTCGATGTAGATGGAGTTTGTGGTAACAGAGGTTGTGTTTAATAAATTTTTTTACGATATGCGTGGACTAAAATCATTGTGTGTTAGCTCATTTTTAGTTATAATTGAAGTAGTTTATTGCATTAGAGACCCTTATGAAACATTAGAAGTAAAATCGTCAGCAACTATACAGGAAATATATAACTTTCAAGTGTTACTTATTAAGTATTGATTTAAGTTTCAGTTTCCTTTTAATGGAGGACTGGTTTATCACAAATACACAATCACTTCAAAGTAAGACAGTATCTGTGTAATTTCTTCATTTTACAATATTTTATAAAGAAAAATACCTATTGATTTCCTTGTTCTAATTGCCCAACTAAAGTGGTGTCGTAAAGTAAGTTACATAACTTGTGGATAGTTGAGTATGGAAGCACATTATACTTATGTAATACTAAGTTTTGGGTGAAAAATAAAAATACTTTTGTCCATCAAACACTTTGTAAGTTGTATTTCAATAACCTGTACAACTTCCTAAATGTGTATCTCGAGTTTTTCATGGGAGCACTTTACACTGTATCTGGTATTTTCTCTATTTTAACATGAATTGTTGTGAAATCAGCACTGTAAGGTGATTTGGAAAAGTGATGATTCCAGTGCTTTAGTTGAGGTTGAATGAACTGGAAAATTATTATTATTTTTATCATATTGTTCCTGCTGTTAAAGTACTCAAGCAGGTTTGTGCAACATGGGACTCCTGTTCCAAAATTGAATATCATATCTAACTGTCTACTTGTTAATGTTTTCCAACTCAAATTTAAAAAACATATTGAATGTTACTTTGAATAGAATCAGGGTACACAAAGGGTTAAATCACTGGCAGAATACAGTTGAAAAATAAATAAATAAATAAACATTGTCATTGCAGTAAATGGTGCCCAGACATATCTGTATCCTGTGTTATAGAGACGAATATACACAAATTGTTTTTAGTATAATGGTAGCAGATAAAAATAAATGAGTTTTACAAGATCACTACAGCAATTACTATTCTATTCTTAATACCTTAATTTGAAAAGTCCGTTTGTGCACAGCAGCATGTCTGGGGACATGCACTGCTAGAAACAGGGTTTTGATACCATTCCAGGGCAGAGCTCAGAAAGCCCATTGTGTAGCTTTGTGCTTGATTCTAAACAATGACAACCTATCATGGATTAAGAACATTAAATTGTTCTAAATGTTGTTATTGATAACAAGTGTAATGTGTTTTATGGATGTTTTTTAATTTTACACTTCTTTAGTAACTTATATGAAGCAATGTAAATAATAAAAATAAGCTTTTATTATAGGAAGAGTATACTAGGAAAATACTATGATTAATATCAGTTTAAATAATTATGTAACTTTAACTTGGAACAATTATTTTAGGACGTATAAAAACCAAATCATTCCAGGAAGTGTGAGAAAGCCATATCTGATCCTTTTCTACAATGATTTTAGTTTACCTTGTATTCACGTTGAACATGTCTGGCAAAAGTTAGCTAGAATCAAAAGGTATGTATATACAAAACGGTATAAAGCTTTCATAAGAGAGCTTTAGTTTATATTCATTTCACATAATCATGAGTATATTTCACTAGACAATTGTTCTCTTGAAGTTACTTTTGAAAGAATAAGTGTCATTTATTGGTTTAATAGTAAATGGAATAACTGGCTAGAAAAGTGTCTTCAAAGTTTTATTTCCATGTTGTAATAATATTTTAAAGTTTCAATCCATTTTATGTTTAAAAAACAACATATAAAAATTTTTATACATTATAAATTATACTAAATACATTTTTCTTTGCTCAACTGAGTTTGAATTTATATGCTTGAAAATATTTTAAATTAGAAATTGACCCTGGTGTTCCACTACCTTGAGAAACTGCTAATACTTTAAGTAGTGAGCTGATAATTAAAACTAATATGAACTACAATTTAACTTGCTATACCACAAATAGATAGATGTTGAATAATGCCAAAAGTTGTAAATATGTAATTTCATGTAAATTATTTGTTAGCAGCATGGAACAGCAGTGTGTTCTTGCACCTACAATACTGTAGTTTTGAATTTTTGGTTTGATATATATTTCTTGTATATGTGAATATAAGGCTCAAATTCTAGTCTGTATAATTTGCTTTTGATGGCTTTTAAAAATGGTTGTAAAACATAATAAAGCATTATAAAAATTGTATCTGAAATAATTTATACATTAATACTTTGTTAACTTTCCTCAAAATTATTGAACTTTTATTGGTAAATATTTCTAGTATCCACCAGAATGAATGCTTAAGAATTACAATCTAGTCGTATCTACTTTTAAGAG
This sequence comes from Tachypleus tridentatus, assembly GCF_004210375.1. Classification (NCBI taxonomy): domain Eukaryota; kingdom Metazoa; phylum Arthropoda; class Merostomata; order Xiphosura; family Limulidae; genus Tachypleus; species Tachypleus tridentatus. The sequence goes on from NC_134834.1 coordinate 189,817,590, forward strand.
GAGCACATTTTACAGAAAGAAATGAAGTTTTTCTCATACATTGAAAATGTGGTACATTCTCGTTGACAAACGGTTCTGTTAGTTACTATGTGTCCACTGTGTTTTGTCTCTGTGACAGATAGCATGCATCACAATCACGAAAGAGTAACTGCCGAGTCAAGGATCGGAGATGAATCAAAATAATGTCTGCAACAAACATTGGTAAATGAGAAGATGGTTGTTAGGATGTTAATAAAAATGAGATGGATCTTCTCTGAGATGAATTAAAATAATGTCTGCAACAAACATTGGTAAATGAGAAGATGGTTCTTAGGATGTGAATAAAAATGAGATGAATCTTCGTCTGAAATGAATTAAAATAATGTCTGCAACATACTTTGCTAAATAAGATGATGATTGTTGGGATGTTAATAAACATGAGATGAATCTTCATCTGAGATGTTGTTGAATTGGAAACTCATATTCATGATGTTCAAATAATAGATATTTACAATATGCCAGAATGGCTGGCTTGAACCATCTCTTAATATCACCACACAAAGAGGACAGATTTGAGATCTGCCTTGAGCTATTCCTTGTATATTTGTTACCAAGCATATTTCAGATTTTATAGTTGGTGATGAGTGTAACATGATCATGTGCATCCACAAAACAAGTCTTTAGAAAGCTTCAAGTTATGAAACCATATAGTTGCAGGTATTTGATGAACATAATCAAAGTTGTTTATTGTGTCAGTGTTAGAATTACGTTATCTGGTTTTTGAACACATTTTTCCAAATTTGTCACACAGTCCTTAATACCATGTGAGTCTCACAATAAAATTCAAACAAAACTTGCATGAGTTTCACAATTAACTCCACTAATTACTGCTGTATTTTAAATATAAAAGATAAATTATTTAACACAGGTCTGTTCTTTACACTGAATTCTGTATTGGATAAAAAGATAAAAGTAATGAAAATAAATTCATACATGGATTTCATTGACAGAGAAAAGTATTAAAAAAAAAGTATCTGGCTTCTCAGTAAACCTGTGAAATCTATTAACCCTGATATGATCAGTGAACACCTTTCAGGTGTACATCTGAAATTCAAGTTTAGAAAGGTATAAAAATATCACTTTTTTACTCTTTTTGTTTATGTCTTTTTCAGTTACAAACTTTTAGCTCATAGTTTCAACACTCTTGACTTATTTGAGATATAATTATAATCTTGTGCTCAAGAGATCAAATCCTTTCTATATATTTGACCATACCCAATGTTTCATAGATAAATGTACTCTAATCCTACCTAAAATAAGTTTAATTTGAGGGTTAGCTGGTAGAATTTGTGATGGGTAATGAAATTGAATCTGGTATATACGTGTAAATAAAAAATAATAAAAGTAATAAAAAGGAAAAAGGTCCCATTGATTAATTTACTCTTATCCTGCCTGAAAGATTTTTAAGTACAACAGCCACTGAAGATCCCCTGTTGGTTATTTCGTGTACAAGGTACTTTACGGACTGAAGATCCCCTGTTGGTTATTTTGTGTACAAGGTACTTTACTGATATGTGGTATTAGGTGAGTAGTGCTGGTAATGAAAGGGTTGAAAACAGTCCGTGCAAAAAACTGTGTGGTTTCTAAAACAGATTTGAAATTAAAATTTATGTGCTAAAGAATTTTCTAGAATATGTAAACCTTCCAGATAATGTTATTTTTTTATTTTTTTGTAGCATTAAAAATAAGTTTATCACAAATAGTATTACTTCACTTAAAAGGAATTAAAACTGTGTGTCATTTGCTGTTAATTAATTGAATAAACATTTTGAAAAACATGTGTACTTTAGTACAGATACTTGAAACTTGCATGACGTTTTCATTTTCTTAGGGCTTGGCCTAGGAACTATTCATGTGCAGAAGGAACCAGCCCTTACAAAGAAGATTGGAGTGAACTCACTTCCATATCTCCTTCGGGTTATTGATGGTAGACCTATTCACTATAAGGATAACCAAATAAGCCTTCGGCGAATCATTGAGTTTACCCATAAACTTTTCCCCTATAAAACAATAGTAGATGCGAATGATGATACCTTGGAGGAATTTTTAAATGAATGGCCTGACAATAAAGTCAATGCACTAATCTTTAGTCAAGTGGAGCCTTCTCGTCTTCGTTACCTGCTGTTGGCCTTTCAGTACAACACGTATGCATCCTTTGGACTGGTAAAGCCTGATAATTCAAAGACCCACAAAACTTGCAGACGTTACAGAATAAACAAGAAAATGGAATCTTTGTTGATATTCAATGAGATTACGACATCCCCCTTAGCCACACTCAGCATGGGAGAACTGGTTCCCCAAACAATGAGGGATGTGCTGAATGCCAACAAGTTTCTTCTTCTTCCTCGATTGTCTTCACATCTTGGAAAAATTTGGTCATATTCAGTTAATAAGTGTGGAATGTGTGTGTTCATATTCTGGGTATATTTGTGGTGAACATGGAAAAATGTGTTGCTCTGTAGTTGGTGTTTTGCATGAAATTAGATTGCAGGTTGAACAATCACCAAGTTATTTTTGTTTTTTAAGTAAAAGAAGGATAAAGTTTTGAACTAGTGCTCTTCATCAGATCATAACAAAACTAAGGATATCAATATATCTTAGTTTATTTTGAAAAAACTCAAAGTCAAATTATTTCATTTTCTCAGACTGCTTAAATGATTTTTGTTTCATGTTAGAATATGGTATAACAGTAACTTTTTGTTCCTGTTTAAATTAGTTCTTTAATAACAGAAGAAAATCCATGCATTGCTGTTAGTGTAATCTATCCTTATTTTCATATAACTATTTATTATCTAGCTGACACATATCTGTCAACACAATGTCACACTTTTGATGGAGATATGGAAAAATTATACAATTTACATCACCACAAATGTCTGTTAATTAGTTGTTCACGAATTTCGATATGTAATAAACAAAATCCTCAAATTAGCAAAATTTGGAAACATACAAATGCTTCAAAAATGGCTTAAGTTGTGTTGAACTAAACTCAGGTTAGTTTTCTTTCCTGATCAAAGTAAATAATGAAAGGAAATTTAGTGTACATCAGTCCGAGGATGTCTCAACATCCATTTTTTGGATTCTTCCTTTATTTGTTTTTTCTCCAGTTTTTCAGTTTGGACCCTGCCAGCATTTAGTATCCTTGTTGAAATGATTCTGAATTCCAAAGATGGATAGCTTTTCTGGGATCAGAGTCATTTATTGAAGGCAATGGGAACATGACCATAAGTTGATCAGTGATCCTGCCAGCTTCCAGGCAAGATCTTAAATTGGTGTTGGTCTTCATCATCTTGCTAAATCCTCTCTCTCTCTCTCATCAGAGCTGGCTGATACAGCCAGCAGTAGGTCAAAGAGGTTACAAGTGAGATATTTCCTCCTTATTTATTCCTGGAGATGGAAGCAACATATGGCTGACCTTTCTTGTTATGCTTGAGGAGGTTAAGTAATGAAATAGATGTGGAAAATGTATTAGAGAAATGATCATAAGAGCTGCATTATTATGCCTGTTTTTAAGTCATTATTTTGTGTTCATTTTAAGTTATTATTTTATATTCTATAGCATTTTACCAGTAATTGAATTGAGTGTTTGAACCAGAATGAATTCTACACAATGACATTATCAACTTGATTGTATGCAATTGTAATCAGCCCATTGTGCACTATAGTAATTGGTGGTTTCTGTTTGTGACATGATTGGTAAAACAGTAGTATTATGTTGTTTTTTTTTTTTTGGTAGTGCAGCCTCCTTCTTTGAATTCAAAAGTGTTTGGCCTATTATGAATACACTTACAAACAATGTGCATACAGTAAAATAGATTCTCCAAACAACTTACAAGTTTACAAGTTTTACTTGTCTGTTTTTGGAAAGTGTTGACAAGAAAGAAATTGTACATAAATTACTTGCGTGTGTGAGCCTGGATGTAGGCTTGGTATCATATAGACAAAGTTTCAAAAGTCGTACCATTTTGATTGAATACAGTGGTCATTTTTATTAAAGTTGAATAATCACTCTGTATTCGAAATTTTATATCAATTTCATTACACTAATACAAATGGTTTAAAAATTGAATGAAGTAATGACATTCTTATTAATGAAAGTGCATTTACTTTGAATACACAAGCCATTCATAGGCATGCTTCTGGACTGTCCATGTCTGAGGAGTGTTTATGATTTTGGGAAGGTCCATTTATGGTTTGTCATAAGTACTCCTTGGTTGAGAAACACTTAGATCAGTTTGTGTGAAATCGAACTTTTAATGACTCATTTGAATCTAAAGGCCAGGTAGTTTGCCTATCAGACACTTTATAGGGCCATTGACCCCTGGTTTCCCATTAATTTTAAGTCCTGTATAATACATTTCCACGGGAGTACTTAATAATGGAACTGAATATAACTTTTCATGTGTGTTACAAATAACACATGTAATTAGTGTGTCTAGTTATGAGATTGTAAGAAGGGGAGTTGAGTAGGTGTTTTTTTTAACAAATGTTATTTTAATAATTTGAAATACTTTATAGTGTAATGAACTATCTTAAGTAGAATTGTGCAATTGTATTATTCTTCTTACCAAATAATTCACTTGTTCCAATTGATTGTTTGAACAGTTTTAATTCTTGTTGTTTTTTCAACTGTAAGATTACACAGATACCATTATCCTTAACAGATGGCTTCCACTCGACTCTCCAGTGAGTCAAGCTCTATCTTCTTTTTAAAGGGCCATTTATTGGCTGTGATCCCTAGACAGCTTAAATCTTTGTATTTACAATGCTTAAAATCAGAGTTCAATTCCCTTCAGTGGACACAGTAGATAGCCTGATGTGGCTTTGATATAAGAAAACGCACACATATTGGCTGGGATACAACAGTTACATGTATACTCTTCTTTAAAAAGTAATTGTAAAATTACAAGAGAGATCTTGGAAAGTATTGGCAAAATAGGTTTAGGAGCCAATGTGTTAAGAGATGATCAATCTGTTTTGATGAGTGATCTTTGAATGATTTATTTTATTTTACAGTTTTCCTTTTTGTCTGTGTATAAATATAGGTACTTAAGGAAGTCTTCTCCCACAGGTTTATGTTTATTTTTCAAGAAAAGATACAGAGTTTGTTAATGCTTTATCATCTGGAGAAGGTGCACCATCAGGACCAGATCTTCATGTTCTAATGTTGTGGCGACAGGAATTTGACAAAGTACGCTACCAGTGGCTCGACAGTGTGTGGTCTGTGGAGCCAAACTCCGTATGTACTTTAAGTTTGCTTTCCTTGTTCGTATCTTGAGAATAAAGCACTCAATATGTAAAGTTATTTCCACATTAGGTAAAAATTATTGTTGTGCTATAATACTGTATTATTTTTTTTTTGTGCTTTCAGTATTTTAACCAGAAGAATTTTGAATAAAACATTATTCAAGATTATGCTAGTTGTGGCATGAACTATGTGTTTCTTGTATAAAAATAGTATGTTCAGAGCTGTATAGAGTTCCAAAGGGTTCACCTGAAAGTGTTGTTTCTCGTTAATTAAATCCACCGTTTTATATTAATAAACTTTTTTACTATATGTTAAGAATAAGAAAATGAGCATTTAAGTTGATTGGTTTTAGATTGAGAAATAAAAACTGAACTGGAAAACAGTTTATTAATATAGAAATGTAGTTTTACTGAGTCAGCTTTTTGTTCTGAGCTATATAGGTAGCTTATTTTGATGAGAAGTAAACCACAATTTCTAGATAACCGCTGAAATCCTTTTTTTTTTCTCACAGAAATGTTTGTTGTGTCACGTAAGAAAAGGATTATTTATCGTTACACTGACGTTAAATCTAATTTCAAGTAGCTTGACTAAGTTCAAAGTATTTACAAAATGTTTGAGGTAGTTCTAGAAAATTACTAATAGTTTTAAGAAATTTCAGAAAATTACAAAGATTTTATGGAAATTTCTGAAAGTCACTACGACTTCAGGGAAGGTTATGAAAGTTACAACAAATATGAGGAACTTTCAGACAGTTAGAGAAATAAAAACCTGAAAAGTTACGGAATTTTTTGAGGAAAAGAGAATAATTCCAGAAAATTGAAAACAGTTTTGAGTAATTCCAGAAATCTTAAAATTATTTTGGCCTGTACTAGAAAGTAACAGAATTTGAAGTATTTCCTGAAGAATCATTAAACGTTTTGAATAGAATCATTTAAACATGTTTGTATAATTCTGACTTTTTGTTTTTCAGTTTGAAGATATGGTTTAATCAATCCATTGACGAAATGCTGACACTCGCATGTAGACGGTTGGCTCCTGCTTGATACCACAAACTAGAGGGCCCCACGATACCAGCCCATAAACAGTACACTTATTATCTTTTGGTGCCACTAGAGGTCTACCACTGTCTCCCTAGAAAATAATTCAAGAAATAGAACAATCGATCTTACCAAATCCTCCCTAATGAGATATATACATTGATATTTAAATAAATACGTTTTATTTAAAACACAGATATCATGTATCATCCACAACACAAAATGTTTATATATTTTAACATTTCATGTTGTTTTTCAAGTAAATGTAAGAATTGAATCTCGTATATAGTTATTTAAATGCACTTTAAACGTGTTCAGGTTAATATTTCACCTCTATGGTCACTGATTCACACCTGAAAACAAAGTTGCCTTCTTTGTGGTAATCAGATGAAGTCGACCACCAAATGTCTCTCATTTATTAAAATATTTAAAAAATGTTTTGAACGATGTTTCACCTGTGGATAATTACTCTAAGTTTTCTTTACATTATTTGAAACGTCATTTTTGTTTAGTGTTCAGACAAAATTGTTTTGTTTTCCGTATAATTCTATTTTGAATTTTCTAATCATATTTTGAAGATTTTAGATTATTGTATTCGACTGAAAAATGTGCTTGACAATTGTTTTATTCAAATAGAACCATTTCTTTCTAATGAGACACAAATTCTGTGCAACAAAGTACAGACTTCTTTTGCAACAATGTGTAATTTCTAATCTTAAAAAATGCAATCCATAATTACCAAATTACCTAATTAATTAGATTCTCACTTTGAAACAAACAGATCTAAAATTACATGCAAGCAAACTTTCAAGATGTCTTCAAAAAACGTAATAAAGAATAAAAAAGTAGACTACAAATAAAATCTGGATGAGGCTTTGTCTGTATCCCAGGTTAAACACCTGATTGGTTAAGCTCTTAACAATCTCTCGGCCCGGCATGGCCAGGTACATAAGGCACTTCACTCGTAATCTGAGGGTCGCGGGTTCGAATCCCTGTCTCACCAAACAGTCTCGCCTATTCAGCCGTTGGAGCGTTATATTGTAATGGTCAATCCCATTATTCTTTGGTAAAAGAGTACGCCAAAAGTTGGCGGTGAGTGGTATTGCCTAGCTGCCTTCCCTGTAGTCTTACACTGCTAAATTAGGAACTGCTAGCGCAGATAGCTTTCGAATAGCTTTGCTTGAAATTCAAAAACAAACAAACAAACAAATTTGTTTATCAAAATGTAATGTGGATAACTTATTTAAGTTCAAAATTAAAACAGAAATAACTTCACAGTTTTTGATCACTGGATTTTACTACTAGCTGACAAATCCGTATATATTTACTCTGTTATATCTATTTATTCTATCATGCAGTTAAATGACTATAAAGTGACTGTTTTTTGTACTCAAAGCACAAGATCAATAAATCATGTTTGATGTAATACACTAACCATCACGCCCGGCATGGACAAGTGGTTATGCATGCTTTACTCCTTATATGAGGGTCGCGGGTTCGAATCTCCGTCACACCAAAACCACTTCCAGCTGTGGGGGCGTTATAACGTGAAGGTTAATCCCAATATTGGTTAGTAAACAATAGCCTAAGAGCTGGCAGTGGGTGGTGATGACTACTTGCCTGTCCTTTAGTCTTACACTGCTACGTTATGGACGACTACCACAAATTGCCGTCGTGTAGCGTTGCGCGAAATTCAAAAACAAACAAACAAACATAAACCCACTATTGTCTTGTTCCTGTCAGGAATGTTTATGTCGCTTATCTTACTTAATTAAGTTCTTTCGTTAACTGAATATTATAAGTTACCGACAAATAAGAGCGTTATAGTTATTTTGTAACATCACTAAATTACTCACTTAGATGTAAGACTTCTTATATTGAAAGACAGAAACTTTTTTTCATCTTAGCACAAAGCTGTGTTATGTACGTCATCCATCACATGGTTTCATTCCACGTCGTTTAACGATGTACATGTGTGTAAACTTGCTACAAATTCACTGGAGGCCTTGTCTCAGTAGCTTTGTTGTAAGTACAAAATATAAATATCTAAGCCTGCCTGAGTTTCATACAAATTCGTACGCTTATCTCTCTTTTTTATCAACCGCTAGGGAAAAAAATATTAAACTGTAATGTCTTATAATTTTGCCTTCTTTTTTACGCGTTTAATAATTACTACCATATAGAGAATTATTTTATAAGTTTGGAAATTAAAAGCCTCAAGAATATATTTCTTCTGTTAATATAGTATTTAAAAATTGACAGCCCAATGGGAGAGCGGTATGCGACGGGGCTTTGCTATATGAACATACACGTTCCATTTATGACACACGTTGAGACACACTGAAAAACAGTTTGTTTTAGGGTGTGTTTGTGTGTTATGTCTGTTTTCTTACAACAAAGCCACGGGGGACTAATTAGCTAATGACTTGCTGTTAAGCATTCTTTGAAGACGACTTAATTCTAAATGAATTAATTAACGGATAAATTATTGATTTAAAACCTATTAAATATAGTGATATTTCGATTCTTTCAACTAACTGCGACCCGGTATGGCCAGGTGGTTTGGGCGCTCGACTCTAATCTGAGGGTAGCGGGTTCCAATTCCCGTCACACATGCTCGCCTTTTCAGCCGTGAGAGAGTTAAAATATTTCGGTCAATTTCATTATTCTTTGGTAAAACATCAGCCCAAGAATTGGCGGAAGGTTGTTTTTATTATCCGTCTTTTCTGTAGTCTAGCAGTGGTTAATTAGAGACAGTTAGCCCAGACAGCACTCGAGTAGCTTTGAGCAAAATTAAAAAAAAAATAGTTTACACCTCCCTCCAGTGGCTCAGCGGTATGTCTGCGAAACTTACAACGTTAAAAACCGGGTTTCGATACCCGCGGTGGGCAAAGCACAGATTGCCCGTTGTGTGGCTTTGTGCTTAATTCAAAACATCAACATTAACCAATTTACACTTTCAGCGGTATTATGAATAATGTCAGTCATTGTCGTAATTATCGAGAATATATCTAGCGTTCAAGGCCACTTTGTCAACCCCTAAATCCGTGGCTCGTAATTATCCGAGGTAAGCAGAACAAACATAACCCACTGTGTAGCTAAGAAACATGTTATCATTAAAATATTATAGACACGTGTGTTCAAACAGATACAACAATCAGACAGAAATAACGCTTCTCTGTTCTATATTTATTTTTTAAAAGTATGCTAGTGAAACACAGTCTTAATCTTTTCTCAAATAAATCATTAAGCTAACTTGATTGTTTGGTTTATTTTGAATCACGCTCAAAGCTACTCGAGGGCTATCTGTGCTAGCCGTCCCTAATTTAGTAGTGTAAGACTTGAGGAAAGGCAACTAATCATCACCACTCAGCGGTCGACTCTTGGGCTATTCTTTTGCCAACGAATAATGGGATTAACCGCCACATTATAACTCCTCCACGGCTGAAAGGGCGAGCATGTTTGGTGTGAAGGGAATTCGAACAACAAACATAATCAGTCTTTCAACCGTGAGTGCCTTACAATGTGACATAATCCCACTATTTATATGCAAAAACGGCTCGTTTGGGTTGAGAAAATATTTTACATAGAAGAGCGAACAACGTTTCGACCTTCTTCGGTCATCATCAGGTTCACAAAGAAAGAGGTAACTGACCGGAAGCTGACCACATGTTTGAAAGGGGTTGTGTAACTGAGTGTCGGAATGTGGAGGGCAGTATTAGATGTTTGAATATATGATTTTATTTATTTTATTATATTAATATAGGTATAAAGGCGTTCCTTTATATTGGTTTATTTTGTTTTTAAGTTGTTGTATAAGTAAGGCTTCTTTAATTTTGCGTTTGTTTATGTTTGTTTCTTTATTTAGTATTTGAGTGTTTTCTATGGTTATGTTGTGTTTATTTGACTTGCAGTGTTCGAAAACGTGTGAAGGTGACTTTTTATGTTCTTTGAATCTGGATTCCATTTTTCTACTTGTTTCTCCAATATAGAAGTCGTGGCAGTTATCACATTGTATTTTATAAATAATGTTGGTGTGGTGTTTGTCAGTGTGGTTTTTACATAGTATAGACCTCAGTTTTGTGCCTGGTGTTTGAATAAATTTGGTATTAACTGGATGTCATATTTTGTTACTAGTTTTTGCCAAATGTTGGTTATTTGTTTGCTGATGTCAGGAATATATGGTATACAGCAGTATATGGTTTCGTGATTTTTTGATTCGTGAGATATATTTACTTTAGTTGGTTGATTTTGCTTTCTGTCTAGGTGTGTGCGTATAATGTTTTCTACGGTTTGTGGAGGAAACTTATTGATGTTGATGAAGTATTGCTTTATTTTGTCTAATTCATCGTTAATTTTATCTGGTGAGCATAGTTTTATGGCTGTGTTTATTTGGTTTCTTAGTATGTTGAGTTTTTGTTTTGTTTCATGTGCTGAGTCCCAAGGAATGTATAGTCCAGTATGGGTGATTTTTCGGTGGATTTCTGTTTTGAATTGTGTGTCGGTTCTTGTAATTTTGAGGTTAAGAAATGATATTTGATTGCTTTCTTCCTGTTCACATGTGAAGTTAATGTTGGGATGTACAGAGTTAATGTGATTGAAAAACTAAGTATGTGTTCTGTAGATTTGAATCCCGCAACCGTGTCATCTCCATATCTGTACCAGTATAGTGGTGGATGTAATGCTGTGTTAATTGCTTGTTTCAACTTGTGTCATAAAAATATTGGATAGAACTGGTGATACTGGGTTGCCCATGCTTAGGCCATTTGTTTGTATATAGTTTTGGTTGTTGAACATGAAGTTTGTCTTTATCGTGGTGAATTCTATGAGGGTTGCTAACTGGTTACTGGGAATGTCTATAGTTGGGTTAGGGTCTCGGATATAGAGTTCTAAGGCTATCTTGCAGGCTTCAGTGGTTGGAACTTCTGTGAAGAGGGATATAACATCGAAACTGGCCATTAAGGCTTTCAAACATGTGGTCAGCTTCCGGTCAGTTACCTCTTTCTTTGTGAACCTGACGATGACCGAAGAAGGTCGAAACGTTGTTCGCTCTTCTATGTAAAATATTTTCTCAACCCAAACGAGCCGTTTTTGCATATAAATTTCTCAACAAGTGGGTTTTCTCGACATCACTGATTATTATTTCATCACGGCAACTGTACGAGAAGTGTAAGTTTTTGTGTTTTTCTCAGTGTATTTGTACTTACCTGTTACCATTATGTCTGAACTAGCATTCCGTACACCACTATTAACAGTACACGCTCACACAATCGTTAAGAAACTAAGAAATTTAAACCAACGAATTATTAATAGAAGAAATGACATTTATTTTATTCAACAATGTAGAAAGGAACAACTAACCCCTAATTTTGTAAAGGTAAAACTTTCAAAAAATTTTAATACATACACAAACATTATCCAAAATTTACAGAAAAACTACTTAAAGCCATGTTGAACACAAAATACAAAGAACTACGTGACTTACAAAACAAAAAAATGAACCTAGACCATCAACTGGCATGCTGCATTAAATCAGAGATTTACGGACTTATACAACGAAACATAAACCAAATCAATACTAAGAACGACAGAGACAAAAAGATCTGCCACAACAAAAAACTAGAAAAACTAAGATGCAAACAACAGAAAAGACACCAAAACGACAAACCGTTGACTAACCTCATAATTAACAGATCCGATCGACAATTAAACACTGACGAGATACATCTACTTAACAAAGGACTCAACTTCGCAATAGCACCTAGGTACATTCCAACCATAAAAATCAAAACATGTTTAGAAGACCTAGCCAGGAGACTTGTGATACTTTCTACAGAGAACAAAAACAAGGAAACAACCAACAGAAAGATGACAACTTAGATAATTTTAGTGACATCCAACAGCCAAACTTTCCAGGTAAAATTACAAATTTATATTTTCCAGAAACACCTAAAAAACAACATCTTAAACGATTTTTTCAAAGAATTTTCTCACAAAACCATCAACATAATTTCACAAAACAGAAAACTAAAAAACAACCTTACAAAAAGAGACATTAATTCCATTAAAAACCTAAAACAAGACAAAAACATAAAAATTCTAAAAGCAGACAAAGGTAACGCTATAGTCATAATGAACACGAATAAATACATCCAAAAAAATGAATAACATCCTATCAGACACGAACAAATTTAAACCAATACACACAAATCCAACAAAGACACACGAGACGCAACTGAACAAATTGCTACTACGAATGAAAAAAGCCAACACAATTTCACAAACACTTTATTCCTACCTACGTAAAACCGACTCACGCACACCGCAAATATACGGCATTCCCAAACCTCATAAACCAGATTGTCCATTACGACCAATAATGTCCACATATGAATCGTTTAATTACAATCTTGGTAAATACATAGCATGGGCATTCTCCAAATATGTAACATCAGCCAGCTCATTCATCAAAGAATTTTAATTTCAAGTCTAATCTAAATCAACTTAATCATAAAGCCTTAATGGCCAGTTTCGATGTTATATCCCTCTTCACAGAAGTTCCAACCCACTATTTGTTGTTAAATGAGTAGCCAAAAAGTTTGCAGTGGGTGGTGATGACTAGCTTCCTTCCCTATACACTTGCACTGTTAAATTAGAGACGGCTAGCGCAGATAACCCTCGCATAGCTTTGCGCAAAATTCAAAACCACCTTTCTCAGATATTTATTATACTTTAAACATTTAGACTGACAGACAACAATGAACAATAGTGCTGGAACCACAGCTATTTATGTCTTCCGTCCATTATCAAAATATCTCCTCTCTATGGGTACACTTTTATTCCAAATACTGACCTTCAAAGTCCAAAGACCACTAATAAACTCTGACATACCTGCGAAGCTTTCTACTAAGAATATTTTCAATAAGGTTTATGTTTGTGTTGTTAATAGCCTGCAAACCTCACTAGTTTCGGACATCATTTCTGCTACGAAAAACTTCCCAGAAACTATCCAGTACATATATATATATATAATGTTTATTACCAAATTTTACATTAGCGATTGTATGAAAAGTATTAAATATAAAATCAGGCATATTGAGATAACTGACATTGTTCGTGCATTTATATAGAATGAATTAAAGAAAAGAAACCAAATCAAGCTATTGAAGTAATCTGACGTCCCATCCAACTGATGATAGGAAATTAGTGTGAGAAGTAAGCCTAACTTTGCTAAATTACAAGTACAGTTTTATTTTGTATATTTATGTAATTTTAAGTGACCGAAGATAATCATATCTATAAACAGTAATTTATCAAAGAGTGTTCCAAAAGCGATTTCTTTTAAACGAAACTTTCATTCATCATATCGTGTAATAAAAGAACTAATTATTACAGTACAAACCATGGATGAAATAGAAACTCTAATTTACAAGCTTCGAGTACAAAACAAACCGTGGGTGAAATAGAAACTAATTGTCATACTTCAAGTACATTATTAACCTTGGTGAAAAGGAGCTGGTTCCATGACTTAGGAACCCCTCCTGACCCGCAGGTGTAAAAACAGTTCCTGTGGTTTTAACACATTAAAGATAGAATTCTAAGGAACTTCAACAGTTGTAATACGTCAGAATTCAATTCTACTGTGTCCCAAAGGTTCACTTTACAAAAAGAACTCAACGAAACTCCATACCCTTTAACATCTTAAAAGTAGAATTATACGAAGCACCAAAACCTTTAACACATTAAAAGTAGAATTCTAAGGAGTTCCAACAGCTTTAACACGTTAATATTGTAACTCTACAAATCTTTACAAAAGCTTTATTGAGCTCTACATAATTAAATAACTAAACAGTAGATTTCTTCAAAGTTCTAATCGATTTAACATCGTCAGAGTAGAACTATTCGTCTGTTTTGTAGCTCCATCTATTAAAAAAGTGAACGTTTAACATTTTTGTCATTCACTTTAGCCATCGTTTGGTTTGATTTTGAATTTCGCGCAAAGCTCCTCGAGTGTTATCTGCGCTAGCCGTCTCTAATTTAGCAGTGTATGACTAGAAAGAAGGCAACTAGTCATCAGCACCCAACGCCAACTCTTGGGGTACTCTTTTACCAACGAAGAGTAGAATTGACCTCCATATTATAATGCCCCCACAGCTGAAAGGACGAGCATGTTTAGTGTAACGGAGATTCAACTTTAGCAATGCCATTTTTTAATTAAAAATATAAGTTGTTGTTTTTTTAACTCACGCAGTTTGCATTACTATTTTGTAGTGAGTAACCAATAACCATAGTTTCTGGGCTGTTTAGTAACTTCGTTTAAAGATAATAATGTTGTTATAGTGTTACCTGTTACTGTAAAAGATAAAACTATGTTTGTGTGTCTAGCAATCCTAAACTATAAATTTCCAAATTAAAATGTGCTGGCCAAAGGGTCATTTCAGAAACAAGTTAAATGGGCCAGTAATAGACCTCTATCACTTCAAAAAATAAAAAAAACAATTTTATATTATTACGTCTGCTTGTACTTGACAGCAGGGATTGTTACGAAACAAAATGGCGGCCATAATAATTGTCCTTTAAAACCAACTTTGAAATTTCTTAATATCAACAATGACTATTTCACAGTGTTGGTTGTACAAAACTGAAGCTTACTGTACTGATAAAGCCACCGAAATCGCCACTTTCGTGTTTATGGAGTTAATAAAAATTTTGCTATTCAACGAATTTTCAACTATGTAAGTGACTTCTCCAGACAAAAATACAGAAAAAATAACGAACCTCATAGCTTTACTTGTTTCACAGAACCCTTCCATCAGGAGTCCCAATGTTTCTTTTTTTGCATCGAAAACAGACGGTGCGCTACATCGGATGTATAATTAAATTTGAGGGTAGGTTAGTAGACATCCTGATGAGTAATAAAATTGAAACATAAAATTGAAACGGGTATTGCTTACATACTGTAATATATCTTATAAAATGGAAACAAAAACGCACAATAAAATTTTTTTAAATGTTATAATAACAAGTAGAGATCCCTAACAAATAAAAGTAGTTATGTTAATTTGAGATAAAGTAAGGATAATGTTTTTCTAAGTTTTATGTAACTTAGTTTGTAGTTTTGACTTCACTGTTTCTATATTTTTGAAACATTAATAAGTTTTATATTACCACAGCTAGTTAGGTTACGTATATATATCAATCCATACTCATCTTTATGATTTTTTCAATTACACTTCAACAGTAATATGACCACCATCCTACTGACGTTTATATAGACCATAACATTCCAAACTCTTGAGCTGTTAATTTCCATATTTCTGCTCTCCAGAAATTGAAACACATCACATAATTTGTTTCTCTTTGTTTAAAGATAATTCTATATTAACAATAGTTATATGATGCCATTCTTGCAGGAACGCTTTGATATAATGAATTAAACTGTCAACAGATGGCAGGAAATACAAATTCACAAACTAATTTATCTATACACGATATTAGATATAATACAAGAGATCAAAGAACTCGTTTTTCAGTGGTCAAACACTTACGAATATTCTTCTACAAAAACAACACTTCATTCGAAAATCAGTAGAAAACATTAAAAAACAATATTCTATTTTGTAGTTTATATATATTAAAAAAACCATTGGATTTGCCTTACCTGTTTCGACAGCACTATTATTTGCTACAATATTGCTTAAACATGTAAGATCATTGAAAATTTTTTAGTTCGTGAAATACAGCGTTTCATTGACTTATAACAAAAATTACAAGTTATTAAAACGATATTTATTTTCGCCGTTCTCACATTCAACTTAGTAATGTGGGACTATTAATTTGAAGCTGTCAATCACGCCTGTTCTTTTAAAATAATCTTTGAAATTGTAGCAACTTAACTTCTCAGTATAAACACTTTGTTTAACTGGATTCTAACTGAAGACCACAGTCGTTTACCCGTTTAAGAATTAATAACAAAGTTAAGAAAAATAGTCCTTGTTTGTTTGTTAAGCGCAAAGTTACACAGAGTTTCTGTTGTTGTGACCACCATGGGTATCGACATCTGGTGTAAGAGATATAACTTTTCAAACGTATCACTGAACCACTGGAAAGAATAAAAAAACCACAACTCGTTCAATGATTAACTGTAAAATTTAATAAACATTAAGAATTAATTTGGAGAAATTAAATAGTGTTGAACAAAAACTAAAGCAGTAAATCTTTGAAGATAATAATATTTTTATTACATAGACGTGTTTTAGCTAAGCTTTTAATTGTTTCACTAAATTAATCGTTTGTTTTTGTTTTCGTACAAAGCAACACGAGTGCTATCTGCGCTAGCCGTCCCTAATTTTGTAGTGTAAGACTAGAGCTGGCGGTGGGTGGTGATGACAAGTGCCTTCCCTCTAGTCTTACACTTCTAAATTAGGGACGGCTAGCGCGGAAAGCTCTCGTGAAGCTCTTCAACTTTACTCACACGTCACCTAATAATGTCAATGTAGATTTTTTTTCGCATTACCATTCATCAAGTAGTATTTGTTTTAAACTAATTTTTATCATGATACGCCGAGTGAGTCTCTGTTGTCTAATTATAAAGTTTCTAACAATTGAGTCTTACAGATACTCATGTCGAAGGCTGTTTATGTGATCAAATAGCATAACAAACAAATTCTATCATAAGGATATGCATTGATAATACACATAATAACTAAATATACTATAAGTTTATAAAAGTATCAAGATTCGACCACTAGGTGTCACTACAGTTTGTAATAGTGCTTGTCACATTAGCCTAGTTACAAGAGCTGTCGTTTGACGGCAGTTCAAGATCAATTATTTGTAATATTGCATATGAGCAGTTATGTATTACTAACTGTAAAAGGCTTATTCTGTTTGTAACTCTGTCAAGAACTCTTTCACGCACCGATTTTGGCAATGGTCAACAATATATATCGTTACTTAGGAATAAAAACTATCACCTGAGAGTTCCTAGGTCAAATATGGTGTTTATAGTTCTCAGGTCAAATATGGTGTTTATAGTTCCTAGGTCAAATATGGTGTTCATGTTTGTTTTTTATTATTTATTTTTGTGATAATTTTGGTGATATAGCAGCAAAATAGTTTATCTTAGAAGCCTTATGATATTGTATTGCAAACCAAACGAAAATAAAATCCATCAAATAGTATTTCTGCTAAGCCTTATATATTAAATTAGAATACGAATGGGTCTATTATTACAAAGTTATAGAATCAGTGTTTAATGTGGTGTATAAATGTTAATACAAAATGCTTGGACTTAAAACTCAAACAAAAATAATTGTTTATTACTGTTAAATATTTTTTTATCCTTCGTACAATCGAAATAGCTCAAAATATGTGTCAAAATAATAGCATTATGCTTTCTAATTCTTAATCTAGAATACACTGGAAAGGTTTAAGAGTTTTATTAAGGCCTCTTTCAGGATGCACAAATATTATTTGTTTATGATAACATTTTAATTATTTTGCGTAGTCTTCACCTAAAAATGTGGTGATTAAAGAATAATTTCGAAACTGATGAAATAACTGAATAATAGGTGTATTTTGGAAGTACAGATAATTTGTTTTAGGTACATCTTTGTTTATCATTCTACAACAGTTTTCCGTCATTTCTCACTGGCTTTTAAACCAATATATGTTGTTTTGGAATTTCGCACAAAGTTACTCGAGGGCTATCTGTGCTAGCCGTTTACTAGACCTCACACCTCTGGAATTTTTTATATGGACACGTCAAAAGATAAGATTTATAGCACAAAACCTGCAACAATCAATGAGCTAAGAGTAGCAAATAAAAGATAATGCACCCAAATACCAATTGAAATAATTCGTGAAGTTTTCAATTCCATCTGTCCGCGTTATCAGCACTGCCTGGATCAGAACGGTCATGAGTGCGAACACTTGCGATAACTCAAAAGATTCTACACTTGTCTTCTTAAACTTGGACAATAAAACCTAGATATGTCTTAATAAACATTGTATTTATAATCATTCAACGTGTATAAACATTTTTTGGGACATTTTGTATGTGCCAGAAATTTTCCAAAACACGTAAGTTTTTCACGCATGCTATTTGCAATGTGCTTGTTTTTCACATTCCTCCAAAAAGAAAATTGTTCTTCGAAATTGTGAGGAAAGTGTAAAAAATTAAATTCATGGATTCTTAGAAACGTTATTCTTAGATAAAATATTTCATCTGTTATCCCCCTCATTGATTTCAAATCTTTGTGCAATTTCAGATAAATTATGAATTAAATAAAAATTTTATGATACAGCTTTTAACAGGGTTAACTCAATAACTTTAATAACTACCATTATGTTTTACCAATAACCCACGAACTTCCATATTACAAAGTACTGAATGAATAATCTTATTAACATCTCATTAAACGTGATGACAGTAAATTATCAGTTGCTAAAATAATTGTTTCTGAAGATAGACAAAAAATTAACAAATAAATTTCATTAGGTGAGATATTATTAACTAACTGCTATCACGTAAATTTTACTTTATAAATTATTGTCAGTAATACATCTGTTTTATGATAAATTAATTCCGTGTATAAACAAATAAACCGTAAACAGGTTGACAGAAATTACAAAAAAAAAAACAAGTATTTTTAACACAAAAAAAGGTTTTGGTAGGTATACCAAAATACAAAAATTCTTTAAGATATTTATCGCTTAGAAATACATAAATATTCGAACAATACACTTAATTAGACATACCAGGTACTTGAGCGATAAAATATACCATTTTAACAGCCGTCAAGTACTCTTTAACTACACTTAGAGATATGAACTGGTGGGTCCGTTATGGCCAGATGGTTAACACACTCCACTCGTAATCTGAGGATCACTGGTTCAAATATCCCGTGACACCAAATACCTCTAGTCTTACACTGCTACATTACGGATGGCTAACGCAGATATCCCTCATGTAGCTTTGCGAGAAATCAGAACAAACCAATGAATTTTATATGCAAAAACGGCTCGTTTGGGCTGAGAAAACACTTTACATAGAAGAGCGAACAACGTTTCGACCTTCTTCGGTCATCGTCAGGTTCACAAAGATGACCGAAGAAGGTCGAAACGTTGTTCGCTCTTCTATGTAAAGTGTTTTCTCAGCCCAAACGAGCCGTTTTTGCATATAAATTTCTCAACAAGTGGGTTTCTCGTCATCACTGAAACCAATGAATTGCTTGAGAAAGGATTAGAACGCTGTCCCGGCATGGCCTAGCGTGTAAGACGTGCGACTCGTAATCCGATGGTCGCGGGTTCGCGCTCGCGTCGCGCTAAACATGCTTGCCCTCCCAGCCGTAGGGGTGTATAAAGTGACGGTCAATCCCGCTATTCGTTGGTAAAGAGTAACCCAAGAGTTGGCGGTGGGTGGTGATGACAAGTGCCTTCCCTCTAGTCTTACACTTCTAAATTAGGGACGGCTAGCACAGGTAACCCTCGAGGAGCTTTGTGCGAAATTTCTAAACAAACAAACAAGCATTAGATCGTACCGTTTGATGCCATCTTTTGTTGATATTTAGAACTATCAACCCTAGTGAAGACACAAGTTCTGATAAATTGTTAGATTACTTACTACTTTTACTTCTTATTTGATTTTTGTTGTAATTAACTGATTAAAGTCATAAGTCCTTCTTTAAAAGCTACGTATTTCCCAATAATTTACCAAATATTAAATATATATATATGCCTGTTCTGTTAATAAACTGAATGCTTTGTTCCGTTACAATTATAAAATTTTTGCAATGATTTATACAGTAAAATTCGCTTCTGATATATTAATGTCAGAAAAAAGCGACACAGCACAGATAACAATCCTGTGTGTCACGTCCCGCTTGATTTCTTGAAAAAGAAAGAGTCATAAATGCATTTATTCAGGTATTAAAAGAAGATAGTGCTTGAAACCTTATAAGAGTAGTGAGTGTTGATATAATAAGCCTAAAGTAAAGATAGTTTGTTTATTTGGAATTAAGCACAAAGCTACCCAATGAGCTAGCTGTGCCCCGCCCATCACGGGCATCGAAACCCGGTTTAGAGCGGTGTAAATCTGTAGACATACCGCTGTGCTGCTGAGATTCAAGTAAAGATGGCGTGTGGGATCACCTAGTTTAGAGCTAAGTGCACAAACTTTAATCAAATTAAAAATATTGATGGAAATTTAAACTTAATCGTTCGTGAATTAAGTTATTTTCTGTTAAATCACCAACGTTTTAAATGAAAACAGAAATCTTTAATCAGTGAGAATTCTAGATTAATAAATGAACAAATATTTATCCAGTTTTGTTGTCTATATATTTCATTTTATACTTTCAGTAAGAGCTAACAACAATATTAGTTTTGTTTGTTTTGAATTTCGCGCAAAGCTACACGAGGGCTATCTGCACTAACTGTCCCTAATTTTGCAGTGTAAGACTAGAGGAAGTCAGCTAGTCATCATCACCCACCGCCAACTCTTGGGCTACTCTTTTCCCAACGAATGGTAGGATTGACAGCCACATTATAATGTCCCCACAGCTTAAAGGGCGAGCACGTTTGGTGTGACAGGGATTCGAACCCGCGACCCTCAGATTACCTTTAGGTAAGGTAGAAGTTTCTCCTAACAGAAGTTAGTTTGCTGAAGCGAGAAGGCCCTTTATTTTTCTCGTGTCTGTTTACGGACGATAAAATTTCAAACGCATATTGGAAGATCCAACTTTGGTAAACTTTAGTTTTCTTTTATTTTTGACGGAGTTTTATATTAGTTACCAAATGTTATTCTATTTATATATATTAATTCTGATGATAGTTTTAGAAACGGTCGCATTACCTGATCATCGGCAATGCCATCTATCGAGTAGAAATCCCAAAAACACTGGGAATTTGGCGGGTATTTTCCAGTTTTAGGGTCAGTTGGACTGTTGATAACTCCACTACGATCCTTAAGAAGAATCTCACGACAGGAATCGTCAGCACGAGACCAGCCTATAAAAAAGTCAACATTTTAAAAATTACCGAGTAAATCTTATATTTTGGATTGTAACTACACTAAAAACTAAGTGTTATTTCATAAGTGATTAAAGCTCTCAACATTTGTAAGCGAGTCTTACTTTACGAAACATTATTAACCGAGAAAGAATTATTTAACTTCATGTTGCACTACAACAATAAATAAATCTCAGTCTTTAGCAGTTGTGACTTAATAATGACGTGAGGAAAACACTCGAGAAAAGCCAATTACGACATAAATTCAAATTCTTAAAGTGTTCACGCTGCGTTACATTTTCATCTGCAATGTGTATTTTTAAATAATGTGATTAGGCCTCTAGAATTGACGTGACAAATAGATTATCTAATTCTCTGTGTAAACGGCTCGGACATTGTGTCGCATTAGCATTGATTGTTATTCAATCACTGTTTATAATTATTATTTTAATTTGTTCGCTTTCTTAAAACAAGGACAGATGTTTTTTTAGGCATGACACACTTGCATTCTGTATAAAAGAATGGCAGTCTGTCCATATTACTTTGTCTTTGGAAGGCCAGAAAGCCTTGCTATCTCGATCAAATTTAAAATTCTTTTCGTGTTCAATTTATTATTTTTATTCATTTGTTCTGAAGGGTTAAGTTTTGTTTAATACACTTTGTTTGTGTCTTTGCAGTTAAGCACAAAGCTACACAATGGGCTTACCCCGGATGTTGAAACCTTCACTCATCGCCGTATCACTGGAGTGATGAGTTTGTGGTTTTGGTTGTTTTTTTTTTTTTCAGTTTTGTTCTTCTTGGGTTTTTGAAAGAGGGAAAGTAACAGTAGTCCAAGTTATAAGGGGTTTCTGATATTACTTCAGTTATCCTTAACAGAAGACAAACACGAAAGCCCACATGCCCTTTTGTTTTAAATTTGTAAGCAAGACCAAAGTCATGTTATATTACCCAGTTTTGCAGACAAGAACACTTTTCTGTATTCCGGTCATACTTTAAAACTGGTACGGATCGTATTAAAGTCAATAAACTAAGATCAAACTTTCCAAATTTCATCAAACTAAGTAAAATTTCATTTTAGAAATTGAAACTTTTTTAGTTAAGAGACTGACTGTTCGTCAGTCGTAAGCATAATATTCATAAATAAAGCGTAACGTTATTGTGTTTCAGGTCTGATGTAACGAGTTAAAGAATATGTTACAATAATTAGTTTCTACCAGACGCGGTTTAACTATTCTTGCTATAACTTACAATGAATACAAAACATTTTATTTCACTCACATCAAAAGACAAGGCCCGGCATGGCCAAGCGTGTTAAGGCGTGCGACTCGTAATCTGAGGGTCGCGGTTTCGCCCACCCGTCGCGCCAAACGTGCTCGCCCTTTCAGCCGTGGGGGCGTTATAAAGTGACGGTCAATCCCACTATCCCTTGGTAAAAGAGTACCCCAAGAGTTGGCGGTGGGTGATGATGACTAGCTGCCTTCCCTTCTTATACTGCTAAATTAGGGACGGTTAGTACAGATAGCCCTCGGGTAGCTTTGTGCGAAATTCAAAACAAACAAACAGACAATTAATTATTAAGCTTCCCCACCCAGCCCTCTGCTGGCTGAGCCTAATGTCTTATATCGGGATTCGATAACCATAATGAGTAGAGAACGTATAACTCATTATGTGGCTTAAAACCAAAACAAATCAAACCATTTATTAAAGATAAAATTCAATTAAATAAACTGGATAATATTTATTTAATTTCTTGTAACTAGTACTAAATCACGTGACACTTACCAACGAATACCAATAAGGCTAGAAAAACTTTACACTGTTCTTTTTCTCGCTTCATCACGACAAGTACGTTCAGATTCATTAAATGCTTACTTTGTCCACGTTGTGAAACACGACAAAGATTTAACTTTCCCTAGGTGGCGCATTGTATAGTAGGACTATGATAAGGCCTGTGAGAAATGGGACAAGTACGTATTACGTGAGAAACACATGTGAGCTTCGAGATAACCATTTATTTGTTTCGTTTTAGCGCAAAGCTACACAATATGCTACCTGTTCTCTGTCTGCCAAGGAGAATTAAACCTCAAATTTAGTGTTATAACACTGTAAACTCATTGCTGACGTACTAACGGACTCTGTGTTACGAAGTACACAACGGGTACTAATAATAAAAACATAAAAAGAAAATGTGACTAAAAAGGCACTGATTATGCCAAGTTGTATTTAGACCCATTCTGAAATATTGTTTGTTTGTTTTTTGGAATTTTGCACAAAGCTACTCGAGGGCTATCTGTGCCAGCCGTCCCTAATTTAGCAATGTGAGACTAGAGGGAAGGCAGCTAGTCATCACCACCCACCGCCAACTCTTGGGCTACTCTTTTACCAACGAATAGTGGGATTGACCGTCACATTACACACCCCCACGGCTGGGAGGGCGAGCATGTTTAGCGCGACGCGGGCGCGAACCCGCGAATTACGAGCCGCACGCCTTACGCGCTAGGCAATGCCAGGCCATTCTGAAATAACTTTAGTAACAATATAAAACCAAAACTAATAGCCTTATAAACAACCACTGCTACAGACTACTTGCAAAAACCTATCGATAATACAATGAAAACCACAGTTCGAAGTACACGTAATAATATTTTTGACAGCACTCACGTAATTAAACTATTTTAAAAACGCACTGGGCTGGTGGCTATTTCATGTTCGTGCTGTTCATGTGTTGCAGTTTATGTTATCTTTTCAAACATAAAAGAGCTAAAGCTAATGTTAAAAAATGATTTGGTACACAAATTTGTTTTGCTCTATGAACTCGTAATCGGATGGTTGCACGTTCGAGGAATACTCGTGTCATGATGTTTTGTTGTTGAACAAATGTTTCAGTTTACACAGCTGTGTGATAGATATGAACTGTTAGCTGACGGTGGGGATAAGCTGACAATAGTCCAGGGTAAATATGTTACAATTGTTATTCGCATTGTTTTCATTTGAAGACTTTGTGTAACGATACAAATTAAACACGTTTATCTTATAGAAAACTGTCACTTCTTGGATCCTCACGTGGCCACGTGGTTATCCTCTTAGCCTATGGATAGAAAATTCCAAGGTTTTCGAGATATGATGTCATAAAAGTGGCAGTCAGTTCTGTTATTCGGTTCTAAACCCTCATGGGGCTGGGCACTACTGACAGATTGTCTTTCCTTTTAGTTGGTGTTTCTAAATTAGGGGCAACATAACCTGAACAATAAGGGTATTTAGTATCACAGACCAGCGAAAAACAACTCACCGAAGAACAGCCAGTTGTTCCACCACCGAGACCACGTTTTTCACTTGCACCAATGGGCTTCAAGTGTGAAAACAACTTCATGACGAAGATACCACCCGATCTACAAGACCGCAGCTAACAGTTTCCAAGTATACCACCAACATAGTTCATCAGTTTTTTGTGTGTGTTTTTTAATTATTTTGTGTGTCTTTTATTTTATTACTTTTTTTTTTCTTCTTTCTTCCCAGCTACTTCAGGGCACGGTCTGGGTAGATCTTTCGGCGCCCAGACCGTGAAAGTGGGTTTTCTCAGGGTACTCCCGTTTCCCCCCACAGCAAAATCTCTGGCATCGGATCTGTAGGTCCCAGCCACTTCCTGAAAAGGGCCGTTTAACCCAGTCTTAGGTTATCCAGCCATAGTTAACAGTAAATAGTAAATTTTAAAGGAATTCTCCAGCCGACAGTATACTCCATTCTCGGGCCAAGGTCTGGCTCACTTCACTTATGCTGCTCTCGTCCAGTTCTCCCGTCTTTCCTCTCACTCATAAATACCCCACTCCATCTTAAAAACATTAAAAAGAAGTACAAGAAAAAAACCCACGGACATTTTAACAATTTCTCACGTAAGGGGATGAAGAGAAACCGCAACGTTCCTGAGCATCCCAGTTGGAGAGAAAACTCTTCTGATTTCTTTCTCTCTAAACTAAACCCCTGCCACGTTAGTTTGCGTTTGCGTTTACTAGATGTCACTACAGTACGTAACAGAACTCACGTCATTAGCCAAGTTCTAAGAGCTGTCGTTTGATGGTACTTTACAGATGGTGTGGTTCGGTTGTTACATATCAACAATTATTAATGTATTTTGATGTATGTACATGAACACATATCTGAACATATATTTTATGTTAAGTTTAATATTAGAATGAAATATTTTTCTCAACATGGAACCATTTTCTTCAATATTTAAGACTTAAATCATTCCACAAATTCAACGAGTCTTCGATTTTAGTTTGCTTCTCGAGAAAGAAATATAATACAAGGGTTTGTAAAAGAAAACAATTTCATTCAATATTCCTAAATTTAAAAGGTTATTGTAATTTCTTACACATTTATTTCGTCTTTAACTTTGTTCTTGTTCTGCTTAAGAAAAATTTGTTATCTTTAGCTTTTGAAAACATATAATAGCATAACATATATATAACGTTTAGGGACAACATGGGACCTGTTGTTTTATCAAAGCTGTTCCATTCTCTAAACTAAATTAACTTAAAAGAAAGTTTGAAACCAGTTGTTATAATTTATATATTTCTGAAGTTCTTAAACTCGTTAAAACTTGCTGCCTCTATCAGATCTGAAGGTAACCCATTCCAGAGACCAACCACCCTATTAGAAAAATAAAACTGTCTCAGCTGAAGATGGCTCTCATCCTGCCAAAATTCATACTTGTGCCATTTAGTCCTAATTATTCTCACTGTTAAGTATGAAAAAAATGAAACATCAACACTATCAACTCACTTTACAAACTTAGACAACTCAATCAGATCTAGTGCAACTCTTGTTTTTTAAAGAGAAAACAATCTGAGATGTTCCAACCTCTCTTCGTATAACAATCCCTCTATCTCAGGCACAAATCTAATAATCCTTCTCTGTATCCTTTCCAACAATTCGATGTCTTTTCTAAAGTAGGGAGTCCAGTTGGTTGAAATGTGTATAGATGAGAGCATTTATGTAAGTACCAATAGTCAGTTGGTTGAGACGTGTATAGATGTGTATTTATGTAAACTATCAATAGTCAATTGGTTGAAATGTTCCTAAGTATATGTATTTATAAGTAAAGTATCAACAGTCAGTTTATTGAAATGTGTGTAGGTATATGTATTTATGTAAACTACCAATACTCAGTTCGTTTAATTCTGTATATTTAAAGTATTAAATATAAACATTTTTAGGTAGATACACGTTTCAGATTTCTCTTCAATACTACCAATAAGAACAAACCGTGTTGCTTCCCAACGGGTTTGGCATGGCCAAGCGTGTTAAGGCGTTCGACTCATAGTCTGAGGGTCAAGGGTTCGCATCCCCGTCTCACCAAACAGGCTCGCCCTTTCAACCGTTGGAGCGTTATAATGTGACGGTCAATCCCACTATTTGTTGGTAAAAGAGTAGCCCAAGAGTTGGCAGTGTGTGATGATGACTATCTGCCTTCCCTCTAGTCTTACACTGCTAAATTAGGGACGGCTAGCACAGATAGCCCTCTTGTAACTTTGCGCGAAATTCAAAATACAAACAAACAAGCTTCTCAACAACCAATTTTCTTCTCGATGCTCGTATTTTGGCTGATACAATATCGTTTACATAGTATAAATAGACGTGGATTAATGTTTACGCAATTTCCCGGATATTGCACAGCAACATTAGCACAATCATACCGACAACAATAATTATATTATTAAAAATACAGACATTAGGAATTTTGCTCGTTGGACTTTTAAAATAAGTATGGTAAATAATTAGTCCCTCTATAATAGGGGTTTTATTCTACTGTCTAAAACTGTACCTTGGAAAATAACATAAACAAATATTGTTTTTCGAACTTCGAGCAAAGTTTTTCACTCCAACAGTTTTTTTAGCAATATAATTCACAATTTCTTTTTTAATCTTATAATTCCCAAGAGAGGGTCTCTATATTTCCAAACACATTTGTCTAAACTACTTTTTTACCAGATTTGTTTGATTGTTTTGAATTTCGCGCAAAGCTACACAAGAGCGACTTGTGTTAGCAGTCCGCGATTTAGAAGTCTAAGACAAGAGGAAATGCAGCTAGCCATAATCACCCACCGCCAATTTTTGGACTACTTTTCTACCAAGGAATAGTTGGATTGACCGTCACTTTCTGACGCCCCCACGGTTCAAAGGACGAGCATGTTTGGTGTGACGGGGATTCGAACTTGCTACTTTCGGATTACGAGTCCGGTGTCTTAACCACCTGCTATAAAGAAACACACGCTCGGATGGTCCTTCTTTCATCATTTCTATCTTTCATGTTCTACGACATCTCTATCAGGTGTTGATTTCTCCTATCTTTCCAACCTAAGTTTTTAAACATATTCTAACTACATTAACCTTCAACTCTATCTTTCAATTCTTCATCTCACTTGATTATTATTCTCTTCTCCCTGTACCTTCTCTCTCTCTCTTTCTACCAGTTTTCTAATATGAACTCATACATCTGTATCTATGAATCGTTTTATAGGATTGAAAAAGTCCTAACTTGATTCAACAATACTACAACTGCTACTTGCGGAATGATACTCGTTAATTGTTGTTAACGCTGGATGGGTCTTACTTACCTCCCACTTTTTGTTCAGACAAAAGTAATCCAGGTCTGTAAGATCCAAATTAGGATAGTAATTGAGTAAACTTGTGCCAAAGTTCTAAATACAAGTCCCCCCGAGGGACAGCGGTAAATCTTCAGAATCAGTGGTGAGATTTCCCTCTGTGGACAAAGCAGATAGCCCGATATGGCTTTGTTTAAAACATACACACATGTACTCGAAACACATATTAAGTGATTGAATGCAATTATCTCTTAAAACATACAGTAGAAACAACTGAGAAGTAACGTATGACGTCGACCATTTTCTATACAAGATACACACGGTACCTCAGCAGCTGTTAGAGATGGTGTCGAACTGAGCGTAGAGCAACACAAGGGTTATATATCCATAGTTTTGGAGTGATAGACTGGGGTTAGGCAGCTAGCAACTTAATATCACAAAGCAAAGCATATTAATATCGTTTAATAACGGAAGAGTTTACATAGAGCGGTAAGTACATGAAATGTTCACTCTTTTTTTTTTAAGGAAAATACCAGAAGCAAATAAACAAAACTTGCTTGCTGACTTAAAAAAATATAAGTGGTAAATATTATCCCCCCTTTCGGATCGGCATGGCCAGCTGGGTTAAGGCGTTCGACTCGTAATCCGAAGGTCGAGGGTTCGAATCCTCGTCCAACGAAACATCCTCGCCCTTTCAGCCGTGTAGACGTTATAACGTCGCGTTCAATCCCACTATTCGTTGGTGAAAAAGTAGCTCAAGAGTTGGCGGTAGGTAGTGATGACTAGCTGGCCTTCCCTCTAGTCTTACACATCAAAATTATGGACGACTAGGAAACATTCTCAAAAAATGAAATTAAAAAAGAACAATAAAAAACTCGCGTTATAACGTTTCGATTATACCTATCACCAGATTTGCACTTTCAGTGTTTTTATTAGCACTTTCCTGAGTCAATATTAAAAACAATAGAAAAATGAGCTTGAAATTAGCTAAATAAGTAAAAACTAATTTACTTTGAATATCACTTTAATAATATATTATTTGTTTTTTGTTAAGTATAAATGTTAACAACGGTCTTTCGGTGCAGTCATCACAACGGGCATCAAAACCCTGTTTTTAGTGTAAAAAGAGTTCAGTTTCCCTCGTGAGCTTCTGAGAGTCTATAATATTTCTGTCCTAGTCTCGCTGTCACTAGTATGCCTCAGAAACGGTTCTGATATTCACTCTTGATTCAGGTACTCTCATATACTCTTATTACAAGTACACTCAGGGCTTAAGTTCACTACAGTTGTTTTAACTGATAAAAGTTTACAATAACTTTCAGTATGCTTTGAAAACACTGTAAGCATTACATGCATGTAAAAAGTGACCATTATTTTATCTTAAAAGTTTGGGTGAACAACACAATCTGCGTACAACGGTCCTTTGTATCGAAATGATAGACCAGATGGATAGCAACTAGTCAATATGATCCACAGCTCACGCGTGGATTATTCTTGTCTGACGTGATGAAGGGATTTGACCATCAGTCTTACAGCAAACCACTCACCACAAGTTCGGACCACATGAGTCACGAACACTGAATTCGCCTGAAAAAAAGGGGAGTTTGTTTTTTAGTTTTGCGCAAAGCAACACGAGAGCAGGACGTCCCTAATTTAGCAGTGTACGACTAGAGATAAGGCAATCGTCACCACCCA
This sequence comes from Tachypleus tridentatus, assembly GCF_004210375.1. NCBI lineage: Eukaryota > Metazoa > Arthropoda > Merostomata > Xiphosura > Limulidae > Tachypleus > Tachypleus tridentatus. The sequence continues at coordinate 189,847,226 of NC_134834.1, forward strand.
CTGCCAACTCTTGGGCTACTCTTTTATCAGCTATTTGACAATTACATTTTAACGCTCCGACGGCTGAAAGGACAAGCGTGTTTGGTGGGACGGTGATTCGAACTTGCGATCCTCAGATTACATTCGAGATTCCTAACAAACTGGCCATCCCGAGCCAGATAAAACTGTAAGTTGAATTTTTTAAAACGGGCAGTACATTAAATACGTATAATTTTATTTTAAACAATTTCAATTTCAACACAATAAGTTTTAATGATACCTCAAGAAAAAACTAGAAAAAAAACTTTGAGTTTAACGTCACATGGAGTAGATTTTTTAACCACAATCTAATATCACTAGCTACCCATCCTCTCGTGTATCAATTAGAAGTTACGGATATCTTTTTATGTAACAGTGCACGAAAATTCTTAGAATATGAAATTACCGGACAAGAAGGTTTACGTACATTAGAATGGTGTTATTTTATCACTATGTAAGACTCTTCTTAAAAATAGATAACTATCTCTTTAAGTGATAATCCAGCGGGGATTGAGTCCATAACCTACCTGTAAATACACGAGTGACTGTTAGAGTTAAGGAATATGGAAATTTTCATATTTCCAATACTTTTTTTGTAAATAAATTTGTAAAGTTTACCCATTTTAAATTATTTTGTAAAGTTTTAATAGCACAAATTACCTCAAATATCATATTCTCAGTTATCAGTTTTGTAAACACATATTATCTCACAAACATGTAATTTTTTATAAATATAGCGTTATCTTTTTTAGACAGATTTTTAGCTGAACGCCCTAGTTGTGAAACATCTACACAAGTTTTTACTACCTGAGCTCATGAAGAAAGGAAAGAGAAGGAAAACCTCAAGGGCAAAATTATCGAAAGACTGAAAATAATAATTCGTAAAATTAAGACAACTAGTTTGGTCCTGGCATGGCCAAACGCGTAAGGCGTGCGACTCGTAATCGGAGGGTCGCGGGTTCGGGCCCGCGTTTCGCTAAACATGCTCACCCTCCTAGCGTTGGGGGTGTTATTATATAACGACCAATCCCACTATTCGTTGGTAAAAGAGTAGCCCAAGAGTTGGCGGTGGGTGCTGATGACTAGCTGCCTTCCCTCTTGTCTTACACTGCTAAATTAGGGACGGCTAGCACACATAGCCCTTGTGCGAAATTTCAAAACAAACAGACAAGTAATTTTTTTTTCACTAAACATATTATATGAAACGGAAAATTGATTATGTTAAGAAATCAATTTCTTCAAGGTTTTTTAAAGTTTTGTGTTTTTGGGAAAATCAAAGAAATTTTGCAAAAAGAAAGTTTGGTTTTTCATTGTTTGTTTATTAATTTCGCGCAATACAATAAGAGGACTAACTGCGCTCCCGTCCCTAATTTAGAAGTGTAAGACTAGAGCTAAGTCAGGATAGAAATCACCACCACCTGCCAACTCTTGGTCTACTGTTTTACGGGAATTCGAACCCGCGATGCTCAAATTGCGAGTCCACCACTCTAACCGCCTGGTCATGCCGAGCTGCCTCCTTTGTTTTATGAATAAGTTTAAACATTTTTCATTTTCTCCGGTCTTTTACAATTCCTTCTTTTTCATCTTTTTGTATGTTTGGGTTTTGGTTTTGTTTATATTCTTTAAATAAGAGTGTCGAACACTTACAAAAGTTGTATTTTCTTTGCATTTTTCAACAGATAAGATTTTGAATTTTCTTTTGAAAAAACATTTTCCAACACAACATTATGAATGAATAACCTAGCTTCACGAATCACATGTTTCAGTTCTTTAAAGTTTTTTTGGTTAGTTATGGCAAGATTTAGTTTCCAAAAAGCCCCGGAAGGTTAAATCGGGCGAATTTGAGGACCATTTAATAAGTCCTCCCGCACTAATCCAAAGATCTGGAAAACTTTGAGTAAAAAACATTTTAGTAACTCTAAAAAATGAGCAATACTACTGTTGAAAAATAGCTTTTTATAACAAGCCACAGTTTCTCAAAGTTGTAGAATAAAGAAACTTGTAGCATGTGAAGTTACGAAGTTCCAGTATCAGTTTGTTTATCAAAGAAATAATAACAACAATTTAATGCAACACTTACAAACTTGCTACTTGTATTTGTATTTAATTTTTACTGGTATTAAATTTTATTTTTTACATAATCATTTTCGGACACCATGTGTATATATATATAAATATATTGTGTTTGGAAATGGCAAAAAAATCATTGTTTCTGAATTTCGCACAAAGCTACTCGAGGGCTATCTATGCTAGCCGTCCCAAATTTAACATTGTAATACTAGAGGGAAGGCAGCTAGTCATCACCACCCACCGCCAAAGCTTGGGCTACCCTTTACCAACGAATAATGGGATTGACCATCATATTATAACGCCCCCACGGCTGAAAGGGCGAGCATGTTTTGCGCGACCAGGATTCGAACCCGCGACCCTCAGATTACAAGTCGCACTCCTTAACACGCTTGGCCATGCCAGGCCATATCAGCATATTACAAAGCAAAATTATATTAGAAAGAAAGTCGAAACGCTGCAATAGAACTTACGTAAACAATTTCTCTCATTATTTACTTTATCTTAGATCGGTATATTAATTTTTTGTGCACAGTTTCTGGGAGTGTAATTAGGGAGTTCAAATTACGTTCATTAAAAGTTTAACTTTTAGTCGACCTTTTTACGTTATCTCGCTTTTATTCTACAAATTAGAAAATTACTTTTGTTTACTTTAATTTGAAAACCGTTATTCAGTTTTATTAAATTGTTTCTAACAAATATAAATTAATATTTTTCTAATATTTTAATTGGTTGAGAGTGACTACTTCCTGAGTGGTTTGTGATCTTTTTCTCTCGTAAAAATTTAATTGATTCACTTTGCTTCTAACTTCTATTACCCTGGTGGGAAAACGGTTAATCTTTGGATTTACAACGTTAATATCGGGGAATCGATTTCCATTGATGGACACAGCAAATAGCTCGATGTAGCACTGTTGTACGAAAACACACACACACATCTAACTCTTCAGATTTTTCAGTAATAATTCAATCGTTATATTGAAATACCGATAAACATCTGAAAACAACATAAAAATGTTTATGTAAACTATTAAACCTTACGTATCTTTGAAAGAGATTGTTTTAAAAAATAATCGATGTTTTACTTACTGTAACAATATATGCTACTTGTATTCAATAAATACTCTGTTAAAACATTGGACTCATGATAAATATTTATTTTTGCAAAATCGTACTGTGCTGATTTATTTATAATTCCTATCCAGTTTTAGAAATCTGAAAACAAATATCTAAGTTTTGTTGCCAGAAACTCATCAACTCGTCAAGGTGTGGCCTCGTGGTTATCGCGTCGAGATTCGAGACGAAGGATTTCTGATTCCACACTTTCAGCTTTATTATTACATCAGATAGCTGGACATGTCTCTTGCAAAGATGATGGGTGCTGCTTGCTGACACTAGGGGGTCTCTGGCCTCGTTGTTTAGGTTTTTGTTTATAAAGCATTGCTAGAGTTAAAAATTCTCATTCAACTCTGAAATACCATCAGTTATAAGTTATTGTTTGTTTACTTGTTTTTAATAATTTTATATCGCCTTAAACAAACCACTGATGTTCATTTTTGTTACAACTCCATTGTATTTACTGAATATCAACGTAATTACCTGCCAACAATATTTTTTATTTTTGTTCCTATTTGACATATATACATGGGGTGGACAAAAAAAGTGACCCCCTTGAAAATGATATTTTGTTATATATTCCTTTAAACAACAGAAACATATATAAAACTATATGTTTTTAGAACTCTCTTGAAGAGTCCGTTCAAACGTGATCTCATATCCTAATTTTAACATTGGCCTTCGTAAATATCTCAACTTTTTATTATTTTAGAAACATTTTGATATTGAATATTAGATCTTTTTATTCCTATTGGCCCCGCATGGCCAGATGTTTAAAACAATCGCCTAGTAATCCAAAGGTCACGGGTTCGAATCCTTGTCACACCAAACACGTTCGCTCTTTTAACCTCTGAGGCGTTATAATGTAGCGGTGAATTCCACTGTGTGTTTCTAAAAGAGTAGCCTAAGGATTGGTGGTTATTGGTGATGACTAGCTGCCTTCCCTCCTGTCTTACACTGCAAAATTAGGGACGGCTGACGCTGATAGCCCTCGTGTAGCTTTGCGCAAAATTCAAAACAAACCAAACCACACCTGAGGGGTTGGCTTCACCGTAAGAACTCCATCATATGAAACCGTACATTTTAAGATTAGGTGTGATATTCAAAATTGGATCTACGACAGCTTGTTAACTAAGCACAAGGTAGGTTTGGTTGCTTCTGAAGATAGATTTTACAACTTTGTTAAGCAATCATTAACTTTAACTTCATAATGAATATATCTTCCACACGTAATCAACTCACTTCAACGTAATAACGAATGTATGTACCACAAGTACTCAACTGTATGCCTACTACAAACAAATAACAAAGCTCACCTCCACTGTGAATACGTCTATTCCAGACAATCACATATATTTTCAATTGTGTATTCTAAAACGTCTTTGAGACAAGTTTCTAATATAATTTACCCAGCTGTTTTCCTGCATGCTGGATGAGGTAAATTAGAAATCCATCTTTGAAGTGTGTCACAGGTGAATTTCTGTGAAACATATGTTTTAAAAAAAGAATAACTGGGCAGTTTGGTCTCGTGTTAACAAATGTTGAGGACAAGCATTACTGTCCACGTAAAATTAAACCAAGTTCATTGGAGATAACAATCTCACTACTCTCAAAATAATATCCATATAACTGATAATCATGATATTTTAGCCAAATTTCATCATACCTAAGCCTATTATGCAACTGTACTACAAAGAACGTAACGCTTATTCAGTGCTAAATACGAACAACATTTCTGCTTGAGAAAACACATCTAGAAATTTAAATCCAATGTCCAATTTTTGAGCTCAAGCGTTCGTTGTGTAAACTGGTTACACTCATAGAGCAGTTTGAATTCCAGAATTTCATCTTTGGGAAATAAAACTGATTTCATTTGGATTTAATTAAAAAAAAAAAATTCTTAGAGCTCTGAATTATTTTATTTTATATTTGAGCAATTCGACGTTTGTCGGCATATCTAGTTTAGAAAAAAAGGAATATATATATAATATGATAATAAAAGAACAAATATTAAATCTGATTTTCAAAACGTTTGGATTCGATTCAAACAAATATTACTTATATAAATCTCTATTTGTTTTATGTTGTTTATTCTGTTTCTGTTTATATCACTCTAATACAATATCTATTTACCTGTCCCCAGTGCCTTAGCGATATGCCTGCGGACTTACAACACTAAAAACGGGGTTTCGATGCCCCTGATGGGTAGATAGCCCCTTGTGTTGCTTTGTGCTTAATTCAATACAATAATCTATTTACCATAAAACTAAAATATTTTGTTTTTGTAGAAGATATTCGTATTGCTGCTTGTTGTTGTTTTTATTCAATAAGCACAAAGCTACACAATGGGCTATCTGTTCTATACACACCAAGGGTATCAAAACCCAATTTTTAGTTTGGGAGTCCGCAGGTATACCGCTGAGCCACTGGAAACTTTGTTGATTATATAAATAAATATATAATTATCAATAACTACTGCAAACTTGTGAATTAATTTATGGAAAGTGTAAATAGTTTAACTGAATACACTACAGTTGTTTTAGTCCAGGTATAATATAATAAAATAGTGAGTTAAATTTTCGATTCGGGCGCAACCAAGCTGTGTATCCAACGCTTCCAAGTTCGTGACCCGTTTCAGCAAAAACGCACTTCGCGCTTTCGGGCCGTGGTTATGCTATTAAAGTATCAGCTTAATCCAGCTTTACAATCAGGGAACAGTAATCCAAGAGTTGATGGTTGGTACATGTTGACCAGCTTATCAACTCAAGGTTACAGATGGTTACGCACTTATATACCATTTTATAGTTTAACACACCAGTTTTTTTAACAAAAAAGAACACACGGTTACTTTAACAAGGTTATTGAAATGATTCATTTCTTTATTATTGAATTTAATCAAGGTCTGGTGGTGAGATGTAACTTTGGGGTCTCACAACCCCTAAATCCGTGGCTCGTAAATATCCGAGGTAAACAGAACGTACATAGCCCACTGTCTAGCTGGGAAACACGTTATCCTTAAAATATTATAGACACGTGTGTTCAAACAGATACAACAATCAGACAGAAATAACGCTTCTCTGTTCTATATTTATTTTTTTAAAGTATGGGAGTAAAACACAGTCTTAATCTTTTCTCAAATAAATCATTAAGCTAACTTGATTGTGTGGTTTGTTTTAAATTTCGCGTAAAGCTACTCGAGGGCTATCTGCGCTATCCATCCCGAATTTAGCAGTGTAAGACTAGAGGAAAGGCATCTAGTCATCACCTCTCAGCGGTCAACTCTTGGGCTACTCTTTTCTCAACGAATAATGAACCGACACATTTTAACGCCCCCACGGCTGAAAGGGTGAGCATGTTCGGTGTGAAAGGAATTCGAACATGCGACCTTCGGATTACGGGTCTAGTTCCTTAACCGCGTTGACATGTCTGGCCAAGCTAACGTAAACGTTTCATTATTATTCGTACGGTCTGTACGTATTACAACTTGTTTATCATGCCCGGCATAGACAGGTGGGTTAAGGCGTACGACTAGAAACCTGAGGATCGCGAGTTCGAATCCCCTTCACACCAAACATTCTCGGGCTTTAAGCTGTGGGGGCGCTATAAAGTTAAGGTCAATCCCACTATTCGTTGGTAAACGGGTAACTCAAGAGTTGGCGGTGGGTGGTGATGACCAGCTGCATTCCCTCTAGTCTTACACTGCTAAATTAGGGACGGCTAGCACAGATAGCCCTAGAGTAGCTTAGATCTGGACATTCATCATATGTAAAGGTGTAGTATCCACATATATAAAATTCGTATAAGTTAACACTGTATGACATCATATGTTATATGAAACGTTTTGTGAAGTTAAAACTTAAACTCAAATTGCTCCACAGTGTCAGATCGGAACGTCTACGTACTCACACCGCTAAAACCCGAGTTTCGATACCGGTGGTGGGCACAACACAGAGAGCTCATTGTGCAGCTTTGTGCTTAATTCCAAACAAGTCCAAAACAAATAAGTAAAAGTGTAAGTTTAATAATTACATAATATTTAATAAACGTTCAATTGTTCCCCGCTGGTACAGCGGTAAGTCTACGAACTTTCAACTTTAAAATCAGGGTGTTTTATTCCACTCGGTGGACTCAGCAGATAGCCCGAAAATATACTAACACGTTCCGTTTACGACGCACGTTCAGACACACTTGAAAACAATTTGTTTTAGTAATACGATGTATACGTAGGAGACAATTCACCTTTGTTAAACATATGTAACTGAGCTGTCTCGTACAGTTATAACATTAGTTAAACTGATGAAAGTCTAAGTTTTAATTAATACATAATATTGTTCTTCCTGGAACATTTAAATGGCCAAGAAATTTGGTTAATAATATAGTGATAAGTGTCTTTTATTTAGGACGTCTCAATTATAAATTACACTATGTAACACAAATTTTGTTCCTGGATAGTATGTGTTATTTCTTAATTGCTTGTATTGTAAAAGTACAGAAAATGGCCACTATTGCCTTCTAACTTTGCTTTTGTGACCTGGAAAATGAAATTTAAAAATTAACCCATTTTCTTTTTAAAAACGAGCAAATTTGTTCATTTTCATTCACATAAAGTCTGAATAAAACAACATATGAATCAAGATTTACATGTATTTATGCTAAAGTTATACCAAAATGAACAAAAATGTTTCAAACCGAGTACTTTTTCCAGATGGCTGCTTTCTTTCTGTCGGAGCGGGTACAGGGAGCTCAGGGCAGTGTGGCACTGGAGCGATGGATGATGGTCGGTCCAGATACATGATAGCAGATGCATTCTTGCTAGCCCGACGTTTGGAAGGGTCCACCGTGGAGAAGTAACAATTACTTGAATGGTCAGTGGGTTTACGCAAAATTCTTGGAAGAGCGAACTTCATGGCTCTTTTTTTTTCCCCTCTGTACCATTCTGCAAAAGAGCAAAATAAAATTGTTATTAACAAGAATAAATTTATTTCATCCACAACTAATGTGTAAGAGGTTCATGCAAAGTATTTTATATGTGATATTTTTTCTATACTGTTAGAAATTAAAAAATAAAATATATTTAAATTTTAAAAGGTCTAAAATTTGTATAATCTAAAATCTTACTATTCAAGCAAGCAAAAAGTCTCCGTCTTACCTTGTAGAGTTTTTTTTTCCTTTGCTCGCAGGTAAAATGAAGTGTCCATGATTTGTCTGGATCCCCGACAGACATGCCGAAATGTGCCTTGTAGGCTTCACAGATTTTAGCAGATGCTGTCACAGAGTACTTTTTTGCTCTTGTCTTGATAAATTGTCCACATACATAGCAGAATGCGTCTGGAGAATGCTTACAGCTTCTTGATGCCATCTCTGATAAAATCAGATAGGTCTATGTGTTCACTTAGGTAGGGAGAACTCAACTAATGGAAACGTGTATGAATTTTTAATGCATATAAGGTTATTTATTTAGACAGATTTTTGGCTAAACTCCCTGGTTTTGAAACATCTGCACGAGTTTCTACTATCTGAGCTCATGAAGAGAGAAAAGGAAAATGAAAACCTCATGGACGAAATTATCGAAAGACTGGAAATGATAATTCGTGAAATTCAGACAGGTAATTTTGTTTTTACTAGATATATTATATGAAACGGAAAATTGATTATGTTAAGAACTCAATTTGTTCAAGGTTTTTTAATGTTTTGTGATTTTCGTTTGGTCATGCCCGGCCGGATCCTTTTTAAGGAATAATTTTAAAAATTAATTTTTCTCCGTCTTTTTCAATTCCTCCATTTCTTCTTTTTATGTTTTGGTTTTGTTTATATTCTTTAAATAAGAGTGTTGAACACTTACAAAAGTTGTGTTCTCTTTGCATTTTGAGACAGGTAAGATTTTGAATTTTCTTTAAAAATTTACTAGTATTTTGCTAAAAACGCAACGTTACTTTGTACTGTGTAATTTTATTATGTGTGTTGTATGTCTGTATATACAAGGTGCCCAAAAATGAATATACCAAAGATAAAGTTCAATAAATTTATTGGTATTTCAGATAACAATAAAATTTGAATATAAAAACAAGTAATGGACTTGTACGTTTTAGTTTGAATAATTAATGAACTTCTGGAGGTTTCACTCAATCGTTATAATGAATCTCATTCTGCATTGGAATACTGAGAAAACATTTTCCAACACAATAGTATGAATTGATAAACTAGAATCACGAATCAGATGTTTCTGTTTTTAAAGGTTTTTTTTTGTTAGTTATGGTACATATGGTGTTTATAAATGGTGAAAACTCATATTGTCCTGAAGCGTCCTCTAACGATAAGGAATGAACGTTCTCATTACACCACGTTTAACTTATTATTAACTTGAATTATTAACTTATACAGTTATAGAACACGTTTAGGACAGCTACTGTTCAAAAGAAAATAAAAAAGAGAGAATTTTGTTTATACTCTTACGATGTGATGCATTCGATGCAATAATTGACCAGATATGGGCAAGTGGTTGGTGTACTCGAATGGTGGTTTAGAGGGTTTATGGTTTGTGCCACGGATGCGTTCTATTAGTGACCGTCAATCCTCGACTGAATTGTTCTCGAATATTAGATAATAGTTAGGGACAGTTATGCGCAGATACATCTTCTATACCTTTGCGCAATAAATACGAAACAAATAAACAACGTGTACCACATTTTTATGTTCTGTCGACACAGATACTTCCAAATATCATTCTTAGTCGAATTTTACAGTAGTTTTATTGGTGCATACAATTCAATCCAGGTATTATAATTTGTCCCAATGTTTTAAACTAGTTGAGTAAGCCATCTTTGGCTCATGTGTTCGAATGAGAAACCCCAATCTTCTAAACTTACCACACCGTCCAAGATATTTATAGAGTTTCAGAAACTAATTCATTATTCAGTTTTATGTTTTCGTTTCATGGTTAATTGATTTATAAAATTAAGTGTTTCTAGTTGTTTGGTTTTCACTAATGTGTATGTCGGTCTTGTAAAGGGTATTGGTTACATGGTTTGATATATGTGAATTCAGATACATATATATATTCACACTTTGAAATTTAAATTGCACATTTAACTTAGCTCATAAATTTGCAACTAAGCCTAATCTCCTAAATTAGCTGAACCATCAAAGGTATTATTGGGATTATGGTCGATAATGTTAAAAATAGATAAACTTGGATACCGAAATGACAAATTATTGTATTCTAAACATCATAAGCTTTTGTTTTATTGTGGTTTGTTTTTAATATCAGTCACAATGGTTATTTTATTTCTAATGTGTATAAGTAGTTGTGTATATTTGTTTGTTTTTTATACAATCAGAAGTTATTGATACTTTATTGTATCTACTAAGTTAGGGTAAATTTGATCAAAAATACTTATCGATTTTGATTATCATATTTCACATGCCTAATTTTGACATTTTCGTTTCAGATCGTTTGTGAAAAAGTAAACTTTTCACAATGACAGTCTGGGCTGATCCAACAGCAGAAAATCGGCGTTGACGTCAGCTCTTCAGTTAAATTGATTGAAACATTGTGGCTTTCTATATTGGTATTTGTGGTTTGTTTTATGAATCGTGCTGTGTTATTTTGTCTGTATGTTTCCCTAGATATCAAAGATAGTATTTGTTTAAATATTTTAGAAGGTACTGGCTACCTATTTGAGTAAGCTGTTGTCATAAAGCCTTTCCTTTTCAGAAACATCAAAAACAAGATAAAAATGTTTGTGTAAATGTTTGAACCTTAAATACCTTTGAAAGATATTGTTTTAAAAATAATCGATGTTTTAATTAATGTAACAATATATACTACTTGGATTCAATAAATATCCTGTTAAAGCATTGGATTCATGATAATTATTTACTTTTACAAAATCGTACAGTGCTGATTTATTTATAATTCCTATCCAGTTTTAGGAATCTGAAAACAAATAATTGCGCAATATCTAAGTTTTGTTGCCAGAAACTCATCAACTCGTGAAGGTGTGGCCTCGTGGTTATCGCGTCGAGATTCGAGACGAAGGATACCTGAATCCACACTTTCAGCTTTGTTATTACAGCTCATCATGTCTGTTGCAAAGATGATGGGTGCTGCTTGCTGACACCAGGGTTCTCTGGCCTCGCTGTTTAGATTATTTTTTATAAAGCACTACTCGAGTTACAAATTCTCATTCAATTCTGAAATACCATCTGTTATAAGTTATTGTTTGTTTACTCGTTTTAATAATTATATATCGCCTTAAACAAACCACTGATGTTCATTTTGTTACAACTCCATTGTATTTACTGAATGTCAACGTAATTAACTGCCAACACTATTTTTATTTTACAACTAATGTGTAAGAGATTCATGCAAAATATTTTTTCTATACTATTAGAAATTAAAAAATAAAATGTATTTAAATTTTAAAAGGTCTAAAATTTGTATAATCTAAAATCTTACTATTCAAGCAAACAAAAATTCACCGTCTTACCTTGTAGAGTTTTTTTGCATTACTCCCAGGTAAAATCAGGTGTCCATAGTTTGTCTTGATCCCTGACAAACATGCCGAAATATGCCTTGTATTCTTTACACGTTTTACCAGATGCTGTCACAGAGTACTTTTTTGCTCTTGTCTTGATAAATTGGCCACATACATAACAGAATGAGTCTGGAGAATGCTTGCAGCTTCTGAATGCCATTTCTGATAAAATCAGATAGGTCTATGTGTTCTCTTAGGTAGGGAGAACAAAACTGGAGTAGTAAGTGGTAAGCCCCTGGATATTTATCACTTAGCAAAGTTCTAGAAAATTTAAAAGATTCTTGAAAATTCTCGTAAGTTCTACAATATTCTAGAAAGTACTTTAATATTTTTCTAAGTTCTAGAAAATTCTCTATCAGCTAATCAGCACTGATTCTTCCTGAAATGTTCTGGAAAAATGGGTAAATTTGAAAATTTAATTATTCAGTTTACAAAAGCAAAGTTTCAAGAGAACAATGGGTCTTTTCCTTTTACTTTAAGCATAAGCAAGTGGGAAATAACACTTTCTGCCCAGGAACAAGAAAAAGTAAAAATTTTGTTATTTAGTGTAATTTAATTAACTAATGTGTGTTTTTATAGTAAAGCCACATTAGGCTATCTGCTGAGCCCACCGCGGGGAATCGAACCGCTGATTTTAGCGTTGTAAATCTGTAGACTTACTGCTGTAATTCAGGGGGGCTAATTGGCTAATGACTTAGTGTTAAGCATTCTTTGAAGACGACTTAATTCTAAATGAATTAATTAACGGATAAATTATTGATTTAAAAGCTATTAAATATAGTGATGTTTCGATTCTTTCAACTCACTGCGACCCGGTATGGCCAGGTGGTTTGGGCGCACGACTCCTAATCTCAGGGTTGAGGGTTCGAATTCCCATCACACACACTCGCCTTTTCAGCGGTGGGAGAGTTATAATATTTCGGTCAAATGTTTACGCGTGTGTTTACAACCTATGGCTGTTATTAATCAGTTAATTAATATATTTTCTATACATTTTTAATTACATACACGTTATCTCTACTGAGAGTCAGATACATATCATGAAATGTCATTTTCAGCTCAGCTACACATCTCATATAAAAACACGGTTACTTGAGTAGCCACAAATATTAACGGCAGAGAATCTAAACAGGTCGAAGGATGAATACTACAACTTTATTTACGGTTTTGTTTTACACGACAGGTTTTTAGCAAACAACAGACGGTTACTTTAACAAGGTTATTGAAATGATTCATTTCTTTATTAATGAGTTTAATCAAGGTCTGTTGGTGAGATGTAACTTTGGGGTCTCACAACCCCTAAATCTGTGGCTCGTAAATATCCGAGGTAAACAGAACGAACATAGCCCACTGTCTAGCTGGGAAACACGTTATCCTTAAAATATTATAGACACGTGTGTCCAAACAGATACAACAATCAGACAGAAATAACGCTTCTCTGTTCTATCTTTTTAGTTTTTTAAAAGTATGCGAATAAAACACAGTCTTAATCTTTCCTCAAATAAATCATTAAGCTAACTTGATTGTTTGGTTCATTTTAAATTCCGCGCAAAGCTACTAGAGGGCTATCTGTGCTAGCCGTCCCTAATTTAGTAGTTTAAGACTAGAGGAAAGGCAACTAGTCATCACCACCCACCGCCAACTCTTGGGCTACTCTTTTAGTGGGATTGACCGTCACATTATAACGCACCATGGCTGAAAGGGCGAGTATGTTTGGTGTGACCAAGATTCGATTGCGCGGCCTTCGGATTACGAGTCGAACGCCTAAACCAACCTGGCCATGCCGGTCCTACAAGGAAGAAATCTGACATTGTACAGTACAAGCCTATTGGTTAAATAACATCTGTTTGTTGTTGACCACTTGGCTTCACAATGGACTATTTATGCAATACAACCACAGGCACCTAACGCTGAACCCCAGTGTTATAAGCTATCAAGTTTACTGTTGAGCCACTGGAGGGTAAACATATATACAATTAGTCTAAAGCTTACAGTGGTATATAAATTAATTTTGTTTCTTGTTAAGCACGAAGTTACACAATTGACTATCTGCGCTGTGTCCACTATATGTATTAAAGGCGTACTGACATGCCGGAGATGAAATGGAGGATTTGTTTGTTTGTATTTAAGCACAAAGCTACGCAATGAATTATCTGTGCTCTGCTCACCACGGGCATCGGAACCCGGTTTCTGGTGGTGAGTCCGTAAACATACCGCTGTGCCACTAGAGGCCGGGATAGGGGGAATTTTTCGATATTCACGAATTATTCCATTATACTTGTTTTTCTATAGTTTTATCACAACAAATCAGCAAAGTTTACGTTTTTCGTCGCCCTCTGAGACAGCGGTAAGTCTACGAACTAACCACGCTAAAATCAGAGGCTCGTTTCCCCTCGGTTGACACAGCAGACAGCCTGATGTGACTTTGCTAGACGTAAACACAACACACAGTTATGTCTTTCAATGATCAACTTGTGTCGTATTTGTCTCGTGAAATATTTCGAAGGTATGGAAACTGGAATACAATTACTTGCTTCTGAACACCAGTTTTTCTGTGGACAACTTTACTGTCGCCCAAGTTCCCAATTTTAACTTTATAACTCCAAAAGTGCATATTTCGCGAGTCCTTTCAAACCTCAGTGAATATACATTTTCTAATATATATAACGTTTAATAATTCATGTCAAGAAGTGACGGAGATTTTGAAGGGCATGGCTTTACAAGTTATTACATGACAACCGGGACATTGCAAGTATCAACACTGTAAAACCTGTAATTTGAAACCCATGAACATGTTCTACTCTCCAGGGTGTCGCCGACTTGTAACACCAGTAATATAAAACTTATAAGACAACGATGCCACATGTTACAAGTATCAGACAGGTTGGCCCTGGTGACAGAGAAAACGTAGAAAATTTACGCTACATTTCAATTATCACGAGTCTTAAACGTAATGCTTAAAACAGAGTTCTCTGATTTTGGTTGCTTAGTGATATGTCTGAGAGCTTATATAGCTAAGAATCAGTTTTCAGTATCCACGGTTGGAATAGCACATAACACCTCAAAGTTCAGCTTGTTGTTTGATAACAAGAAAGTAAAAACTTTCAGAACCTCTTTTGAGAACTGTTTTTTAATGAAACTATATCTAATATGTAAGAATTTCTTTTGTTTTACATGATATGTGTTTCGTGAACACAGTATATTAGTACTGAGTAATACTTTAAACGTAAATAATTGTTTTAATGTTATTGACAGAAGAGTTGAACAAGCGTGGCACACTTGATATCTGATAAACAGTAAAACATTGTAAGATATTCTTAGTGTCTTAATAATAACAATACATCGAAACAAACGCTTTGTTCAGTTATATGTCACAGTGTATCTCTAAACAATATTTCACTGTGTTATATGTCACAACGTGTCGCTGAGCGACATTTTATTGTTTTTATTTATTACAGTATATCATTAAACGATATTTTGCTTCATATATCATAGTATATCATCAAACAATATTTTATTGTTTCGTATATCACAGTATGTCATTAAACGATATTTTATTGTTTCGTATATCACAGTATGCCATTAAACGATATTTTATTGTTTCTTATATCACAGTATGTCAGTAAATGATATTTTATTGTTTCATATTTCACAGTATGTCATTAAACGATATTTTATTGTTTCTTATATCATAGTATATCATCAAACAATATTTTATTGTTTCGTATATCACAGTATGTCATTAAACGATATTTTATTGTTTCGTATATCACAGTATGCCATTAAACGATATTTTATTGTTTCTTATATCACAGTATGTCAGTAAATGATATTTTATTGTTTCATATTTCACAGTATGTCATTAAACGATATTTTATTGTTTCGTATATCACAGCATGTCATTAAACGATATTTTATTGTTTCGTATTTCACAGTATCTCACTAAACAATATTTTATTGTTTCATATATCGTAGTATGTCACTAAATGATTCTTTATTAAGTTAAGAATTGTGAAGTACAGAAATAAAAAGTTTTTCTTCTCTTTATTTTCTCTTTACATAAAATTCGTTCCTACTGTAGTTTCACTTCTCAAAACATAGTAAAATACTGAGTAGCTGAAAATAGTCACCTAATCTCGTAATCGAATTAATAAATGGACACGACCCTTGTGGGATAGAAGGTCTTTTACAAGCTATAAAATGTTTTAATTTCCTTATTACAGTTACGATAAACTGAAAAGTTCTTTCATGTTTCCATATGATTATATAATTGCTTTTACATAAAGATTTTAGACTAACATTAAGCATTTGTGGAAAATATCGAGACTTTAACCTAGGGAATAAGCAAGAGAAAAAGAGTTAAACACAGGAGTTAAAGGTCAGAGAAGATACTGAACTGGAAAACAGTTTATTAATATAGAAATGTAGTTTTACTGAGTCAACTTTTAGTTCTGAGCTATACAGGTAGCTTATTTGGATGAGAAGTAAACCACAATTTCTAGATAACCGCTGAAATCCTTTTATTTTCTCATAGAAATGTTTGTTGTGTCACGTAAGAAAAGGATTATTTATCATTACACTGACGTTAAATCTAATTTTAAGTTTCTTGACTAAGTTCGAAGGATTTACAAAATGTTTGAGCTAGTTCTAGAAAGTTACTAATAGTTTTGAGAAATTTCAGAAAATTACAACTAGTTTATGGAAATTTCTGAAAGTCACTACGACTTCAGGGAAGGTTATGAAAGTTACAACAAATATGAGGAACTTTCAGACAGTTAGAGAAATAAAAACCTGAAAAGTTACGGAATGTTTTAAGGAAAAGTGAAAAATTCCAGAAAATTGATAACAGTTTTGAGTAATTCCAGAAATCTTAAATTATTTTGGCCTGTACTAGAAAGTAACAGAATTTGAAGTATTTCCTGAAGAATCATAAAACCTTTTGAATAGAATCTTTTAAACAGGTTTGTATAATTCTGTGACTTTTTGTTTTTCAGTTTGAAGATATGGTTTTATCAATCCATTGACGAAATGCTGACACTCGCATGTAGACGGTTGGCTCCTCCTGCTTGATACCACAAACTAGAGGACTCCACGATACCAGCCCATAAACAGTCCACTTATTATCTTTTTGTCTCCATGATAACTGATTCACTCTTGAAAACAATCTAAGTTGCATTCCTGTTTATATATACAGATTTTTGTAAATATTTGGCATTGCTTTGATAAAGCATAAGACGCATACTTTGTGAACAATTTTAACTATTATACTTGAATGTGGTAATCAAATGAAGTCGACCACCAAAATGTCTCTCATGTTTTAAAATATTTAAGTAATGTTTTGAACGATGTATCACCTGTGGATAATTACTCGAAGTTTTCTTTACATTATTTGAAACGTCATTTTTGTTTTGTGTTCAGACAAAATTGTTTTGTTTCTCGTATAATTTTCTTTTGAAGATTTTTAGATTCTTGTATTCGACTGAAAAATGAGCTTGACAATTGTTTTATTAAAATAGAACCATTTGTTTCTAATGAGACACAAATTATGTGCAACAAAGTACAGACTTCTTTTGCAACAATGTGCAATTTCTAATCTTAAAAAATGCAATCCATAATTACCAAATTACTTAATTAATTAGATTCTCACTTTGAAACAAACAGACTTAAAATTGCATGCTAGCAAACTTTCAAGATGTCTTGAAAAATGTAATAAAAAATGAATAAAAAGTAGACTACAAAAAAAATCTGGGTGAGACTTTGACCGTATCCCAGTTTAAACACGTGCGAGATTAAGCTCTTAACAATCTCACGGCCCGGCATGGCCAGGTACATAAGGCACTTCACTCGTAATCTGAGAGTCGCGAGTTCGAATCCCCATCACACCAAACATGATTTCCATTTCAGCCGTGGGGGCATTATAATGTGACGGTGAATCCTGCTATTCGTTAATAAAATAGTAGCCCAAAAGTTGGCAGTGGGTGGTGATGACTAGCTGCCTTCCCTCTAATCTTACACTGCTAAATTAGGCACGGCTAGCGCAGATAGCCCTCGACTAACTTTGTGCGAAATCCAAAACAAACCAACAAGTCTGATTTGTTTATCTTTGGGAATTTCTTGTTGCTCCCCCTTCTTCCCAGTATAACCATAATAAGTGTTTTGGTCATCGAGTGTTAGAACTGGTTTTATATGCAAATAACACAGCAATCCTGGTAAGCGTTGTGAGCTGGTTAAACCACATGTGGTTGATATTTAGAAAGGCTTTATTTTTAGGAGTGACACCAACCTCTCACCGATGAAGAGGACTATAACGAATTCGACTGCAATCTGAGGGAGTGAGTTGTACATCTTGTGGACACACAGACTGTATTCTTAAGTTTCAATTTAACAGTGAGCATCGTTTTAAGTGCGAGGGCTACAACAAAAACAAATGCACCGTTTGGAGTAACTTTAGTCCTAGCAGTCCCCTTACCACCACCCTTGGTTATTTTTATTTTATACTATTTGGCAAAAAACCAAGGAACCTCCAAATCTTTAATATGTTTATTCAATTTTATCCAGCCATATAAGTGGTATTAATTTACATGTATCATTTTTCTAATTACTGTATGAAGTACTTTAAGAAAATTATTGAAGTGTTAAATTATCACTAATCTTGTTTGATTTGTTACTTAGTTTTTTGTATTTATATTCTAATTGTTCTTTAGCTTCATTTTTAAATAAAAATAAAAATATTTAATGTTATCTAACAGTCGAGAATGAACTGAAATTTATTACATGCAAACTCTATCATTATGGCAGGATAAACTTGCATTGTTTTATTATCTTAACATACACAGTTTAGTAACTGTCCAAAGCTTTTGATAAATTCCACGACTTCAAGTAGTTTGAGTTATTACAGATATTTTCAAGCTATTTAATATTTGCTTTTGTGTTCATATATTAGCTTCATATTTAATTTATTCAACCCTAATGCATATTTATTATTAAAAGGTTCAGTATTGTGAGAACTGTTTTTAATGGTATTAGTGAAGTGATGGTGTTCAAGTATAATACAGAAATATGTTAAAGAAATTTGTGTATTTGGGACTCTTTTCTAGACTTGCCTAGTAATTATCTAACTAAATATTCCAACATTTTAAATTTTTAGGAAAGAATTACACAATTGTGAACACTATTTAATGACTTTAAGTTTAGGTTCTTTGTATACATGCAAAGATAAAGACTGCCAAGGTATTTGCATTGCAGATATTTATGTATGAAATGTTTTTATTTTAATCAATATGTCATTTATATTTTTCAACAACTTTTAATTAAATCGAGTATAGGCATTGATTTTTTAGTATATGTGCATTGTTTGTCTCAATTGTGATGAATATTGTTGAAAAGCTGTGTAGAAGTGTGCAGAAAGCTTGGGTAATATTTTGCAAATATATCTACAGTAATATTGAATAAATACTGTTCCTCTAGGATTGAATTAAAACCAAAGTTTTTGTAATTCGTAATTATAATAATTATGTTATAATTCTATAATGGAGCTCTCACTACTTACTTTATAAGTATATTATTATGAAATTTATAACTTGTAACAAAGTGCACTAATTGTAGCGGTCTTTTTCAAATATTTTCTTCCTCAAAACTAGATTTACTCGTGGTATATATTTTGATGGACGTTGCACTGCATTATTAGTTTTATATTATTTAAGATGATTGAATCTAGTTTAAACTTTCCTTGCTTCATTAACGTAATTGAAGTGTGACTTTAACAATACTTTCTTTTCTTTTGTGTTTGTTGTTTTACAATTTACATTGTTTTATTTCTGGTCCAAGGGTAGCAGGATATATTTATATTCATCAAAACAAAATTATTTTTATATGTATGTCATCAGTAAGCAACATTCAGCAAGATGAAAGGTAACTTTTGTCATAGTAACTCTGACATTAGTTTGTGTGTAAAGAATTGTTGGATAATTTTTTATTTATATAGGTATTATTCAGGCAGTCAAAATATATACTTTTATTAATTTTTTATAACTTTACAAACTTTAAAACCCAATAAGTACTAAGTAATTACCAGTCTAGTTGGATAACATTAGTTTTATTATTGTAACAACACTTTTGCATAAAGAAAGACAAATTTGCTACTTGTTAAAAATTTCCTGTGGCTTTTGATTGCATGCCTCTAATATATATTTTTTATGAAGAGAATGTTTGAAGCAGTGGAACATATTTCATGTTACAGCATGTAAACTTGACTTAAAAGTAATGTTGTAACTTTTGCATTTTATTAAAATCTACTGTGTATACAGTGTAAGGCTTTATTCCAAATGAGGGTTAAGATGTATTCCTTTAACAGGAACAGAAATAAGGTTTTAATTTCAACTTACTAGCTATGTATATTGAAAAGAAATTTGTAACACTGTAACTTGTTTCAGGTGTTCAGATTTAAATGTTTTGCATATTGGCTGTTTAGAGCATTGATTTTAAGAATAAAATGAAACATTTTACTAACAGTATTGTAATTTTTCTCATTAGAAAATCACTTTCTTACTGTAATAAATATAAAGTTTTATGGATTTTAATTTTTTTAGACTGCCATTGTTAAGAACAACCCCAAAAAAATCCTACAAAGTGTAGGTGATGGAGAAACTGTGGAATTTGATGTTGTAGAGGGAGAAAAGGCAAGTGATAACTGTCACTGTAACCTTAAATTATTGTTGTCATTTAATGCTAAAGAATCTATTTTGTAAAATCAATTGATACAGATTTTAGTGTACTTTATGAAGTTATGATACATGGATAGATAGCACATGTTGAATGCAAGAATTGAAATAATTTCATTTTAAGTTTCCTTACCTTCTCAAATGTAATGTTAATCTTTATGTTATTTGTAACTACTTTGTGTTTTGCACTTTGGAATTTTCGGTAGTTTCTGAATATGTATTTATAAAGTAACTGTTTCATTTTTAGTTGATGTGTTTTCCTCATCATATCTTAAAGCATGTCACAACTTTTTGTAGTAAAGATTTTTTACAGCTTATAAATATTTATTAAAAGTTAGCATGTGTTGTAGTATGTGCTTGTGTTAAAAGTGTAATGCTACTGTGTTTTAAGATACTTGGTATTAAAGCTTAGCTAGTTATAGAAGCCATCTAGTAAAGTAGAAACATTTACTGTTTATAAGTAATAGGTCTGTTGTCAGTGCTCCCACATCTCAAGCTCTCAGGATTTAAGTCAAAAGTTTGTTTCATTCAGTTAAATAATTTAGTATATGTAATATAAAATGTTAATATATGTCATTATTTAATTTATTTAATAAATCCAGAGCAACAAAAAGCAATCATTTCATACAATTTCCAAGCACCATTTGAAAAACTAGTTTAAATTTTAAATATTGTGTTTCATGTGTTAAATGGTTTCCATGACACACACAAACCTTGCAAGTAACAGCATGTTTGATAACTATTTAAAAGAATACCAGATTTCTACTGTGAGGCAATTGTTACAAATAAAGCCTTAACACACTGTTAAAACAAAAAAAACTACTGTAGAAAGTGACATTTTTGAAGGTGATTATGTGACCTGAACTTTCATAATAGCATTGTATCATACTAGATAACAATGTTTTGGTAGTGTCAGTTTGTATCTGGCCCTTAATAGTTTGTTTATATTTTAGAGACTACACTTAATGATGCATATAGTTCTCTAATCATTTATTATACATTGAATTTTTATTACTACCGATTCATTTTAATTCTGTTACTTTAATAAAGTATTTCCCTGTCTTAATAGAATATTTTCTGAATCAGACATACATTAAAATGTTTAGCCAAATTTAATTCTTTGGAACTATTTTCTGAATGTAACTGAATCTTTTGTTAACTCTTGTTTGTTTACAAAATGCATAAGTGAAGAAAAGTATTTTTTTTATTTTCATGTAGGGGAATGAAGCTGCTAATGTCACTGGACCGGAGGGTGCACCAGTGGAAGGAAGCAAATATGCTCCTGATAGGAGGAGATGGTTCTATGGATGATTTCTTAGAGGACGGGGATTTGGAAGAAGGCCTCCTAGAGTAGTGCATTTCACTCTCTCAATATAAAATATTTGAATATGTGTAAAGAAGTTGTGTTATTGGGCATTGACTTCAGTAGTCTACTACGTAGCAGTTTTTCCATAGTTTTAATTAATATTTTATTTTAGTTCTAATGTTCTAGATTAATTATTGCTATTGTTTAAATTGAAGACAACAGTATTGCACTAAAACTTAGCATTTGCTGTAGATTATTACAGCAGTTAACATGTTAAGGAAATGTTTTAAAGTAGATATGTCATATAATTGCTTACATCATAAAAAAACCATGACTAATCTGTTGTATATTATATTAATATTTGACAAAGTATATCAATTATTTTTAAAAAATAAGTAGATGATATTTTCCTTTTGACTATCACAACTAAACAATCGTAAAATTAATATAAATCAAAAATGTAAAAACTCAAAACTCAAATTTAGTTTTCTCATTATGAGTTATAGTTATCATTAAAACTTGTAAGAAATAGTCTGTAGCTATAGCAGCCAAACTCAATGGGGATATTCTATCTATCACACAAAATCTAGATCCCAAGCAAACTAGCAACTAAGGAAAATCAGTTATGGATTAAGAGTTAGTGTGTGAACCCACAATACCAGCTCCTGCTGCCTTTCACTATCTTCAGTTGTTAGTGGGAAGGTTAGATACAACATTCAACAAATAAAATGCTGCAAATTTCTATGAAGTAAAAACCTCAAGCTCCATCCTTTTTATTTAGTAAATGATCTGTAATTAAAAGGGTTAAATATAATGTTGTGTCTAATAAATTAATTATTTCATTTTTTTCAGTCAATATAAACATAGAAAAAAAATATATTATACAGTCGTTCTACTGGGAGTCAAGAACAGAAAAATGAAGGTAAGGAAATCTATGAACCCCAACGCAGGAGACGAAGGCAGCGTTATTATCCACGTTACTTTTGTCGACCTCGAGGTCCTCCACATGGAAACCGACAGGAATGACTTAATGAGGCGAGTTAGTGTTTTTAGAAAACTTAGATACAAAAAAAGTAGTTGGTAAAAGTGGACCAAAGCCATAACAATCATGTATTTTTAGACTAAAGTACTCCTTTAACTCCCAGGCATCACACACTGCACATCATAATGTTTTAGTGACTTACAATTAATGTTTTAATCTGATATTTAGGTTATACCAATTGGTATAAACTTGTGGCTAATAATCCATGTCGTAATGTACAAGTTTTAAGTTCTTAGTTCTTTACTATTTTGTATCTTATATATTTTTTCCATCATCCCTTCATTAAGTGCAAAATTTGACATAAATTACTTATCATAAAATATCATTGCTTAGACAAACCACAGTTTTGTTTGGTTAGAGAAACATCAAATAGAAAAATCAGGGTTATCTTTCCACACCCACCTGTTGCATCTTCTCTTTTCAGATTTATTTATTAATGGTTTTCTCTTGAATGTAATTGTTATATATTTACTGATGGAATGTCAAGGTTTTCATCTTTTATATGGAGCAATGATTTTGTTATATTCCAAATGCAGAATCATTAATTTCTCTTAGCTTTGTTCCCACAGGAAAGATAATGAATAGCTTGAATGAATTTGTAACAGCTGTTATTGCATATTTAGAATGCCAGAAAAATTGTGATATTTATAGGGAGTTGTCTTATTTTTGCTCATTAGTATTCTTTGGTGTATTATTTAATTAAATAAAAAGTATTTGTTTCATTACTACCACTATTATATTAAGTGTTATCAACAACAAAAACAAGAAGACATGGGTAAGTGTTTTATTTCTTGTTTATTCTTCACTTATAAAAGTTACTAAACTATAAAAATGGGGATTTTACTACGTTAGTTTTTAGTTTATGTAAAATACGTAGTAATACAATAAAACATTTCCATGAGGAATGCACACATGCTGCTTTTGGGTAACATAATTTGATAGCATAACATGAGCTGCAAGTTCCCCAAATGTTTTACAACTTTGTGGTGGTGCAGATAGTAGACATGTAATAAAACAATATTTAATTATGTATAGACAGTACTGTTAGAGGTTTAAAGCCACTTAGGATAAACGAATAGTTTTATGTTACAATTTGGAGTCTTTCTAGAAAGAAAGACTAATTTAGCTTTTTTTTTATCTTTTTTTGTGCTTAAAGTCAGTCATATTGACTCCCTTGCATGGAGTCAGAATAGAGAAGCTAACAAATGACATAGTAAGTTTTACTGAAACCAAATATTTGAAATGTATTTAAGATGTTTTAGAGATTACACAAGAGAAATTTGAGAGTTTTGTGATGAAGATAAGTATTCTTAATTTTAACATGAAAATCACATTGTACATGGACTATTCAAAACAAATAGTATATTCATGAACAAGTCTTTTTTAGATTATTAAGAATGCTTCACTTTATTTAATCTGAAAGATTTGTGATGTTTATTAAGACTACCACATTTTGTGAAGACTTTAAAAGAGTACAAATAGTTCATATAGTTTGTCAGATCAACAGAGCCTCAACAAGAGTTAAGTACAATATCTCTGAAACCTAAATAAATTTTGAACGTTTTTTTTCTTTCTAAATTACCCTTTTTATTTCTAGAATGACTCCAAATTGTAATATGAAATTGTTTATCTAAAGTAGCTTTAATATCATAACAGTATACATGTATATTTACTTAAATTTTATTGTTTTTATTGGCCTTTGAATTGTGCCTAACTATTATTATGAGTTGTAAATCACTTGAAATGTGTTGCTTGTGAGTGCATTTCATGAGATCTTTGCTAACATTCATCAATCCTTCTACTAATGGTACAAAAAAATCCTCAGCTTCAAGGTTTCCACTTTTATGATTATAATTTTCTGTAAAAACATGCAAAAGAAAATAGTTTGGTTAGTAAATGGTGCGTTTTCAAATTCCTTTGTTCACACACACACACACACCTTGGAAGAATTAATAAGATGGTGAGGCTTAGTAAGTATGAAACACAAACAGAATTCCTTAACACAAAGTAATCAGTCTTTTTAGTTGTTTTTAAAAAGTATTTATCCTTGTATGTTTTAAAAATAACTATTATTTAAACATTTGTGAGTAAATACTATTTATTGGTTGATGAATAAGTTTCCTGAAAGGAAAATAAGATTTTATAACCATGAGCAAAAGTAATGACTTTATATGCCTATATAATGTTAAATTCCAAACATCCCAAAAGGATGACCAGTGATTAAACCCTTGTATTACTTGTTGGATTGTCTATTTATCATATAGTAAACACTCACAGATTTAAAGTGCAATCTTATTACTGTGGGGAATTGTCATTGTAAACACAAAGATACATGAACTTAACTGTTAAGTGACATATAATGTTATCAGAAGAGGTGACAAGTCAGTGTACTTGTACTAGTAAATTGTACAAGTTGTTATAACAGACATACGTGATTATTATGTTGATCTGTGGTTTTTAGACACATTGACCAACTCCAAATTAAACTTTTTTTAATCAAGTTGTTTTAATAATTTTTTCATTCTAAAGTCAGACATTAGATATGTAAATATAGACCTGTGAAATGTTTGTTTGTGTAATAATTTGTTTTAATTCTTTTGTTTGTGAAGACTCTAAAGAATTACATTGTCATGTTTTCAAAATATTGAATTTTTCCTGTTTTGTATCTTTATTGTTAAGTGCAAACGTGGAAGCAGTTGTGTTGTCTTTTAATAATATTTAATACTATTATAATATTTGATAATTAAACCAAAGGGTATATTAAATTCATCATACAAGTTAATTTCAAATGCTGATATTAGTTCAGTGAAAAAAGAGAAGAAATAAAATATATGTAAGAAAAAAAACAGGTTTTATATAACATTAAGAAATAGTGTAAAGAGATCCAAAGCAAAATGTTGTAACAAAGTTTACTGGTGTATTGTTAAACTATCTTGATAGATTACAGATGTGATATCACAACAGCGTGTTTGTATAAACTAACTGTAAATTCAACTAGAAGTATGTGCCACCATTATTTGAACATATCAATATAAATATTTAAAACTAAAAGTGATGAATTTAGACCTTTTTGTTAAATGTGTATTATAAACACCAAATCACAAAGTGATGAGGACAAAAAGTTTTTTTTTAAACCCTTATAATCACACTCCATTATTACTGTAAATTTCATAAGCTTTCTGTAATTATTGCTAGACTTTGATAAGTTTTGCTCTTTTCAAAGGAAAAACATGACACTGATGAAGATAGCACTGGAGGTGGAAGTCCACAACATGGACAGAAACAAGGCCAGTATTCTAACAGTCTTACTCGTTGTTTTTATTCACGAAATTCTTACAACAGAAGACCTCGGCAAGTTCGTAGTGACACTGAAGGTAGTCAGAGTGGTGGTGATTTGAAGGTATTTAAGTTGTTTTCCTCATGAATATAATGTTGTCACACTAAACATTTTTCAGTTTTGTATCCATTTTCCATTTAGAGGATGTAATAGTTCATTAGAAAGCTTTGTATTAAAGCTAGATTTAATATTGTACTTCTGATTGATAATGAATTCACAGAATTTCTGAAACAATACAGTACCCCAAAAAAATAAAATTGGGAAAAAATATGTTGTAATATTATAAGGTTACTAACTGAGACCTGCAAAACATCCGAGATAGTTTTCATGACCTTTGCTTGAATTTTCTTTATCATTTTTATACACAGTGTTTAAGCTATACCATCTTGAGGCATTGTGTTATATATACATATGCAAAAAACACTGATTGTGTTATATAGATAAATCTTAGTCTATTTGAAAACGTTTTATGCAGTCAATCAAACTTCCATAGATTATTTATGTAATAAAATTACATCTTAAGTAAGTGACACATGTAATAGTGTAAGTTGTGAAGCAGTTAAGAATGTTTAGTGAATGAGATGGTTTTGAGTTAAAACAAAAACTCACAAAAATGAAGGTTTAATAAGTTGTAATAAAGATAAATTCATCTGATTTTTTTCAGAAACATCTGAATGCTTGTTCACAATGTAATAAGTATATGGTTTTAAATGAACTGTGCCTGTATATTTTAGACCTAAATAGGTTGAGAAAGTCCCTACCAATTGTATTTAATATAATACTTGCCTTTTTTGCATTATATTAAACAACATAACTTAGCAAAAAAACAAGTAAGGTGATTGTGATTGGAAATATGTAATTCAAACTTCTTAGACAAAAGCCTTTCTAAAAATGAGACTTGTAGCATTTTATTGAAAAATTTGTGAGAGAAGTTCCAAAAAAGACAAATGCAAGCATATTATTTATATTGATTATCATAAATGTAGACCAATTGAAAACAAATCATTCATTAGTTGTAATTTATATTAGAAGAAATAAAATTAGTGCTCTATCAACAGTAAAATAGCCACATTTAGAATTACTAAGCCTAGATATGCGTATACTTGAACATAAAACAAGAAACTAACACCAAATATAAGTTATAACTATGGAAATAATTAAAAATTACTGCCTAATATAGGAAAAATAAATATTTTAAATTACTTTTAACTCAAAAGCATATGGTAGGAAGATTTATATTTTAAACTAATATGTAAACAGTAAAACATTACTGAGCACAGTTTGTTTATAAGATTGAAACCTTACCCAGCTGATCAAGGTATGTGTTTTGAATTGTTTGATACTAATATTTATCAATTGATGTGTCATAATTTATTTTAAGCATATTTCCAAAACATTTAACGACAGAAAATTACCAACACACCCATACATGTTTTGACTTGAATTTTGTTTGTGTACTGTTCAATGTTTCGTCATTCTATATACCATACAACCAAAGATTCGCTGTCTTGACTTATGGTGCCAGGTTTGAACATTTGTCACGTTATCTACAAAGCTTTTGTAAAGTACTCAGCTTATTCAAGGACAAGTGGAAGTAACTTGTTACTTAAAAAAACTTAGATTTTAGTGACCAGGAACTAATTCAAGATTCCCAACTTTTTATTATACAAGTACCAAGTGTTCTGTGAATGATAGGTTGATAGTAGGTCATATTCCCAACCGCTACGTTAATTGGGTGCAATCACATAAAATAATAATACTGAAGAATAGGAAGGATAGGGTTTAACTCAGTTGAACTTGCCAAATCTTGCCAGTTTGCCCTAAAGACAGAAACTTATTTTAAATACCTAGATTGAAGAAAGGTAGTATTATCACAAAATAAATGTAACATGTAGTTTGTGCAAGTGTGGTGTTTTATTATACATAAATATGTACTTAATTTCATGTTAGTTTTATATTTCTTGAGATACGTGGATAATTTTGCAATTTTATTGTTAAGGAAAATGAACCAGAAAAAAAAACAAAACCAATGAAATAAAGAAGATAAAAAACCATTTCATAGGCCTCGATTCAGAGGTAGTTCTGGTCTTTCTCGCAGAGGATCTCGTGGAGGGCCACCACAGTCTAAAATAGATCCTGTAGACAGTGCAGACAACACTGCTGGAGGAGATGAAGTTTCAAACATTTCAGCTGCCTCACTAACTACAGAACCTGGTTCAAGCACTAAAACAGCAGCTTGTGGTGATGCTGGTCAGACTTTAGAACTGTCAGGAGGGGGAGAATCCAGCATTGGAAATCCTGCTGCTGCTTCATCTAACAGCAAACTTACTAGTGATGAGGTGAGTCTCATTTATTGTTTTCAGCCTTTTGGTCATATAATTATCTTTAGTTTACTGTCACTGTAATCTAAAAATAGTCTTACTTTGTTTTGGAAGTTATCAGAACCTTTAAAGTAATTCTGGAAGAGTGTTTAAATGTTTTATATTAAGAACAATCAGCTTGGGCTCAGAAGGAGAAAACTCTCACAGATTTTCTTTTATTTATAAAGTTTATGTATAGTAATAAAGTGAATTTAGTGTGTTTTAGTCATCCTTATTTTTGAAATTTTGATTTACACTATCTCACTCATTCATTGTTCCAACGTATAAGTAGTTTGCACCTAATTTTATCTACATTAACATTTAGGAGTTACTTAAATACATGAAATTTGGATATTGTGGACAGAAAATAGTGTCCAGAGCAGAAACAGCAGACCTGAATGAAACTGTCAGTTGTTGGGAATCATCCTACAGCAGTGATGATGAGGTTGGTGGATAGAGGAGCAATTGATACCTTCTACAGCTACAATAAGGACAAGAAGAAATATGACTCCTAGTTCAGTAGGAGGTGTGCATAGAACCAAGTTGAGTGACTGAAGGGCAACATTTGTTGTTACTGCCACAGATCAGTTTTGATCATGATGTGTAGAAGCCAGTTTTCAACAGTTCTTCAATCCGAAGATCTAAACCACTTTTGTAAAGAATTTCTCAAAAACTCAAAGGAACAGTTCCAGCCAACTGTCACTTGTAGCCTACTGAGATAGCAAGCTTCTCAGTGATCTTGCAGAGAAAGAACAAGTGAATTATCTGCCATTGATCCTGTCTGGAACCTTAATAAACCAACTTTTGAGTGTTCCAAAGTTGACGGCTAGGAGCTCATCTTGTGCAATGGCACATTTGGTGGAACACTGGTGAATCGTTAAGACAATTTGCTTTGCAACAGTAAGCAACACCAGTCATAGAAGATGGGTACATGTGCCTTTGGAACAACAGTTAACCCTTTTATCATGTAATAAGATTTCAGTCAGTTCCCATTCAGTATCATTTCTCCATCAAAAAATATCATGAATTAGTCCTATATTTTCTTGTATTACACACTGTGATACACAAAACACACATTGCATATGTGGCTGTATAATAACAATGAATTACCTTAATTATGCTAAAAACAAAGAAAATATGACAGTCTGCTAATATCTCTGGATGCCTTGCATCATCTGCCAGCTTGGGCCTCAGCAGACCGATTGTTTGCTCTTATATTTCCCACTCTTTATCCCAGATGTCGACACATCTGATGTCTGGTGGTTTATTCAAACTCATAATGTTGTTTTCTGCTGGTATGAAAACACTTTTTGATGGCTCTGGAGAAAAGTGAATCTTCGCTGGTATTTAACATGCCAACATTGTATCTTTTAGAGGTTGTTCTATTGTGTTTACAAAGACGATTGGACTTTCCTTTGGTCTAGATATTCTAATTTTCAGTTGATTCCAGCAATCTTTAGAATACATTGACCACTCCAGTTATAAAACTACAACTGACTGTGATGAAATAGCAAAAGCCATGAATAAAGTTAAGGACAGTATTTGACTTCAGGTCACCCAACTTAAGATGATCAAACATTCTGAACTAGCCATAACCTTTTTTTGTGACATTCCCTCCTCATGGAGTGTACTTTTTAGCACTATCATTTACAGCAGATGACTAAGACATTATATGCCCTTAAGTGTTGATGTTTATGGGATTTGATATTCAAGTCTATCTTATTTGAACCTCCAAAATGCATCAAACTAAATATTGGGAATCTAAGGACATGTTAATTGAATCTTTTGTTACAAAAAAGCATAAGTTTTTTTTTTTTCAGGTGGCTTAAAAGCCCATTTTGATTTCTGGATTATGGCCCAAAATTATGGCAGTTTTGAGAGGACTACAGGGAAGAACTGTAAGTAGTTTAACATTTGAAAACATCCAGAAAAACATGCAGACCCTTTGAACTTTGATACCTGACATTTGACTTTAACCAGTATACATAACCTTTCTTATATAAATGTTATCACAACACTAATTGTTCTTACTGCTATAGAAACTAGTTGACATTTATGAGGAAAAAGATCTAGGCATAGGTATTAAGAAGTTCTACAGCCTTCTAGACAATATGTTAACCAGTTATAAAACAAATAGAATATCTATTTTCTGTATAGAATCTGACTATAAATCTTAAGGGTGTTCACTCCATAAGATTCTAGCATATTATTTAAGAAAGAGAATTGAGTTGTTAAAGGGAGTCCAGAAAAAGCTGTTTGTGTGGTTCAAGTTTGAAGTTGGAGTTATCTTATGGAGATACATTTAAATTGCTTAACATATTTTTGTTGGAGAAAATATAAGCAATGGTAAGGGGATATAAATGAGATTGCTGAAGTTGATCCCTAAACGACAGCTCGCAAGGACTCTTCACATATCTTAACTTGTATCAAAGGTGACATCATGTTTATTTTTGTAAGTTTTGTGCTAACCAACCTTATAAGAAGTTTTATGATAGTGTAACTAGATACAGAAATATGATGAATGCTTAGGTTGGTTTTTTATTGGCATGCGAGTTTTAAAACTGATCTTGACAGAATAATAGGTAATTTGTGTATTGGTGAGGAACAGTATTTTTTAACAGTTTGTGCAACAAACATTGTATTATTTAAAACTTAAATACTTAAACCAAGTTTTTGGTTTTATTGTTACTTATGTTTTCAAGAACTTAAGAATAAGCAATCAGAGATTACATACCCTCATTCCACTGCACCTTTTTAAGATTGCATGTATTTATATTGGATGCCATCAAATTTAACCTTTGTGAACTCAAAATATCCTCTTAACATTCAGAATGGTCAACGATCTGGAGTATTTTATAGTATGAGTTTCAATCTTAACATGATCAGATTTTACAAAGTTGTTAATCCAATACTACAAGAGTGACTGAACTCCTTATGAAAAATGCTTCAGTGTGATCCAGAATTCAAATTTGGATCTAGACTAACTTTTTGAAAATGCTTCTAAACTTAATGGTATAAGATAATTTATCCTGTCTTTAATTGGTGTTTTTTTTGTTTTTAAATGCTTACTTAATATACTTTTTTCTTGTTTTTAGAATCCAACTCTACAGTCAAATGATGTAGGTTCTGTACCAGCAGAAGGAACTGTGTCTGCTTAAATAAAACTGCAAGACAGTAAAGCCTTACAACTTTTTAATCTTCTGAGTAGATCAGGGTACTTATTACATCCAGAAAATGTTTCTTGTAAGAGTTTGTTTTGTTTTGTTTTTTTTTTATTTGAGGAACAACAAGCAAGTGCATATTATTATAATTATTATTATTAACAACCAAAGGCTGAAAAGTAATGAATATGTTTGCACTGTTTTAAATATAAAAATAAAGTTGTAATAACACAGACATGTTTATGGAAATGTCATGGCAACCAGAACTGTTACTAACATTTTTCTTTCGGGTTTCAATGAATAGCAACACATCTTTTTAAGAATTGTTAAACACCAGTCTTGAATAATTATTGGTCTGTTTTTAACATGGAGGTAATTATTGACAGTGATATATATCAGGGTTCTTAAAATAACAAAAAAGTAACATTTAATTTTAAAGAAGGCTGCCTTCTGTAATACATGTAGTTTTCATTGTGCAAATTTAGCATTTTGGAAGTCCAAAGAAATAACCTATTTCTGTAAATGAACTACTACAGTCAAACATAGCAATTTTAAATTTTATTTTCTAAGGTAAAAAATTTATTTTAGTTGTGGCATTAAACTTGTACAGATCATCTAAACTTTGTAAAATGTGCATTTGCAATAAAACTTGTTTCTGTTCATTAATATTTGTGTAAAACATTTTATGAATAAAATAAAGTTTACAGTAATGAAGGTTTGGTGTATCACATTGAAGTTTCAGCAGAATTTCATACATTATCTATGGTGCAAAAGTTGTTAAATAGGAAAGGAACTGAACTGTCTCGAAGTAGATAGTTTGACAATTTAGGTAATTGAAAGAACGATGCATGCCAATCAGTCAGTACGTGTGTGCATGCTAACTCGCATGGAAATCTATTATTCATGTTGCCCAATTGTACCGTGGAACTGTTAACGATTAAAGTATTAATACCCACACAAGATGTATTTAGAATACATAAATCAAGTTCATTTTTCAATAAAATCAAAATAAAATACTTTGAGAAACAGACACAACCTTATAATCTTGTAAATTTGGTAAAGTGTCAGACACAACCTTATAATCTTATAAATTCGGTAAAGTGTTAAATTCCTAACTGTTTGAGCGTATCTGCAACAGAAGGGTGAAATATATTGGCAAAATGCTCTTAAAATTCGTAAGGCTAAAAAAAATGAGAACTTTGGCAATAAAATTGGATTTTTGAAATCCAAAGCGAAAGGATAATTTTATTTGAAGACGAAAACAAATAATACAAAGGACTTATTTTCACAAAATCAATTTTTTAAAAGCGAGATTGAATTTGTTTTGATAGGACAAAAGTTGCTACGGTTCACTGTTTTAAAAAAAAGTTAAAACCCACTTCCAATACAATTTTCTATTTTAAAAAAATCAGGTTTTTTTCTCGAAAAATCGAAGTCTCTGGCCTTGGTATTTTTAATAAAAAATTTTAATATCGAGATAAGTGTGTATTTTCATGCAGCATCAAACTAATTTCACATGACTTAAGATCTTTAAAAAACGATAAAATTTAAATAAATCAAAATAATACATCTTTTCAGATACTAAAAACCGACTGCCTCTTTCCTTAAAAATGGAATAAACAAAAGAAAAAAGTTTAACAAAAAAATAACTGACATGTTTGAACAAATAAATCGACGTCGTCCTGCTCTAAAAATTTTTTTCTAAAATTTTCTTTGCCTTCATTTTCGGTCATATGTATATATTTGAATTTCGTGCTCTTCTTTTTAGATTTTTTTGTTGTTTTTAACATTTTTGAATCTTTTTCTTATTTTATTTTTTCAGTATTTATTTTTTTACTCTTCCTTGTTGGTAATTTAATTTTTCTTTCTCTGTTTGCACGGCATAGCAAGGTGGTTTAAGACGTCGACTCCTAACCTTAAGGTTGTGGGTTCGAATCCCTGTTGCACCAAACATGCTCGCCCTTTCTGCCATACGGACGTTATAATGTGACGTTCAATCCCACTATTCGTTGGTAAAAGAGTAGCCATAACAGTTGGCAGTGGGTGGTGATAACTAGCTAAATTAGGGACAGCTAACGCATATCGCCCTTGAGTTGCTTTGCGCGAAATTCAAAAGCAAACGAACGACCTCTTTCTGTTCGCCTTATTTTGTTTCAATATTTCTAATCAAATTTCGATACCGCTTCATTATCGAATTATCCGTTTTGAAAGTTTAGTCAACATAAATTTTCACAAAAATATTCCAACTACATCAGTGTTAAATTGTGTTCTGTGGTTGATCGGGATGTTTTCGATTATTTAGTAAAAACACAAGTCCAGTCTACAAAATGACAGTGATTTAATTTATTGCTACAATAAACATTTGCTACAGCTCGTTCACTTCTAGGCCTATATTATGAATGTACCTTTCAACATAAATTCTGATTCTAATTTAGGTCTAAATTCAACCGAAATTATATTTGACTTGTAAACACGTTAAGGAAGCACATGAATAGCAAAATGTTGATGCGATAACTGTTAATACAGAGTGTTTATATATTCATTAAAATTACTTAAAAGTTTAATCTCTCGTATTTACGTCATTATTGTTTCTGTATATTACAAGAAACTTCGAAATTGTTAAATTAAACAGTAAATAGTACGTATTTTTTCTGTTAGTAAACATTTAACTTAAAATATTTAAAATAGAGTTTGCAACAGTATTATTGGGATCAAGGCGTCAAATGTTACAAACAATGAAGATACTTAATCAAATAATAAATCATTTCATTATAATCGCGTGGTTGAGCTCAAAGTTATACGATGGGCAGGCAATCTGTGTTGTGCACACTATGGAATTAGAAACTTAGCAGATTTATTGCTGAGTTACGGGTAAAAGGGGTTAAAAAGAAGAAGATAATGATAAAATTGTAGTATGCCTAGAAGTCATTGAGCTACCAATTGATTCAAGTGAATCTGTACCATCTCGTAAAATGACAAAAACAAAAGAATTCGCAACTTTTACCAACATCGCATGCCTAAAATAAAAAATTTGGCTTTTATCAATCTATTATTCTAAAACTGTGAATATAAATAACAGCGTTGCAAACAATCTAATATACAAGTACTCAAATATTCTTAGAGTCAACGCTGATTATATAGATGTTTTGTATTGAACGTAATAAATACTTTCACCAGTAGTGAACATTTTATTGAAATTTAAGATTTGTTTGTTTATTGTCGAATTTCGCGCGAAAGCTACACGAGGGCTATCTGCGCTAGCCGTCCCTCATTTAGCAGTGTAAGACTAGAGGGAAGGCAACTAGTCATCAATACTCACCCCCAACTCTTGGGCTTTAAGAGAGAATTCACTCTCACACACGAAATAAGAAGGAACCTTTGCTAGAAGATACTAACATATATCAGTTATGTCAGTCTAACGAATAATTGCCTTATATAGTAGGGTTCGATGTAGATGGAGTTTGTGGTAACAGAGGTTGTGTTTAATAATTTTTTTACGATATGCGTGGACTAAAATCATTGTGTGTTAGCTCATTTTTAGTTATAATTGAAGTAGTTTATTGCATTAGAGACCCTTATGAAACATTAGAAGTAAAATCGTCAGCAACTATACAGGAAATATATAACTTTCAAGTGTTACTTATTAAGTATTGATTTAAGTTTCAGTTTCCTTTTAATGGAGGACTGGTTTATCACAAATACACAATCACTTCAAAGTAAGACAGTATCTGTGTAATTTCTTCATTTTACAATATTTTATAAAGAAAAATACCTATTGATTTCCTTGTTCTAATTGCCCAACTAAAGTGGTGTCGTAAAGTAAGTTACATAACTTGTGGATAGTTGAGTATGGAAGCACATTATACTTATGTAATACTAAGTTTTGGGTGAAAAATAAAAATACTTTTGTCCATCAAACACTTTGTAAGTTGTATTTCAATAACCTGTACAACTTCCTAAATGTGTATCTCGAGTTTTTCATGGGAGCACTTTACACTGTATCTGGTATTTTCTCTATTTTAACATGAATTGTTGTGAAATCAGCACTGTAAGGTGATTTGGAAAAGTGATGATTCCAGTGCTTTAGTTGAGGTTGAATGAACTGGAAAATTATTATTATTTTTATCATATTGTTCCTGCTGTTAAAGTACTCAAGCAGGTTTGTGCAACATGGGACTCCTGTTCCAAAATTGAATATCATATCTAACTGTCTACTTGTTAATGTTTTCCAACTCAAATTTAAAAAACATATTGAATGTTACTTTGAATAGAATCAGGGTACACAAGGGGTTAAATCACTGGCAGAATACAGTTGAAAAAATAAATAAATAAATAAACATTGTCATTGCAGTAAATGGTGCCCAGACATATCTGTATCCTGTGTTATAGAGACGAATATACACAAATTGTTTTTAGTATAATGGTAGCAGATAAAAATAAATGAGTTTTACAAGATCACTACAGCAATTACTATTCTATTCTTAATACCTTAATTTGAAAAGTCCGTTTGTAGCACAGCAGCATGTCTGGGGACATGCACTGCTAGAAACAGGGTTTTGATACCATTCCAGGGCAGAGCTCAGAAAGCCCATTGTGTAGCTTTGTGCTTGATTCTAAACAATGACAACCTATCATGGATTAAGAACATTAAATTGTTCTAAATGTTGTTATTGATAACAAGTGTAATGTGTTTTATGGATGTTTTTAATTTTACACTTCTTTAGTAACTTATATGAAGCAATGTAAATAATAAAAATAAGCTTTTATTATAGGAAGAGTATACTAGGAAAATACTATGATTAATATCAGTTTAAATAATTATGTAACTTTAACTTGGAACAATTATTTTAGGACGTATAAAAACCAAATCATTCCAGGAAGTGTGAGAAAGCCATATCTGATCCTTTTCTACAATGATTTTAGTTTACCTTGTATTCACGTTGAACATGTCTGGCAAAAGTTAGCTAGAATCAAAAGGTATGTATATACAAAACGGTATAAAGCTTTCATAAGAGAGCTTTAGTTTATATTCATTTCACATAATCATGAGTATATTTCACTAGACAATTGTTCTCTTGAAGTTACTTTTGAAAGAATAAGTGTCATTTATTGGTTTAATAGTAAATGGAATAACTGGCTAGAAAAGTGTCTTCAAAGTTTTATTTCCATGTTGTAATAATATTTTAAAGTTTCAATCCATTTTATGTTTAAAAAACAACATATAAAAATTTTTATACATTATAAATTATACTAAATACATTTTTCTTTGCTCAACTGAGTTTGAATTTATATGCTTGAAAATATTTTAAATTAGAAATTGACCATGATGTTCCACTACCTTGAGAAACTGCTAATACTTTAAGCAGTAAGCTGATAATTAAAACTAATATGAACTACAATTTAACCTGCTATACCAAAAATAGATAGATGTTGAATAATGCCAAAAGTTGTAAATATGTAATTTCTTGTAAATTATTTGTTAGCAGCATGGAACAGCAGTGTGTTCTTGCACCTACAATACTGTAGTTTTGAATTTTTGGTTTGATATATATTTCTTGTATATGTGAATATAAGGCTCAAATTCTAGTCTGTATAATTTGCTTTTGATGGCTTTTAAAAATGGTTGTAAAACATAATAAAGCATTATAAAAATTGTATCTGAAATAATTTATACATTAATACTTTGTTAACTTTCCTCAAAATTATTGAACTTTTATTGGTAAATATTTCTAGTATCCACCAGAATGAATGCTTAAGAATTACAATCTAGTCGTATCTACTTTTAAGAGGAGCACATTTTACAGAAAGAAATGAAGTTTTTCTCATACATTGAAAATGTGGTACATTCTCGTTGACAAACGGTTCTGTTAGTTACTATGTGTCCACTGTGTTTTGTCTCTGTGACAGATAGCATGCATCACAATCACGAAAGAGTAACTGCCGAGTCAAGGATCGGAGATGAATCAAAATAATGTCTGCAACAAACATTGGTAAATGAGAAGATGGTTGTTAGGATGTTAATAAAAATGAGATGGATCTTTCTCTGAGATGAATTAAAATAATGTCTGCAACAAACATTGGTAAATGAGAAGATGGTTCTTAGGATGTGAATAAAAATGAGATGAATCTTCGTCTGAAATGAATTAAAATAATGTCTGCAACATACTTTGCTAAATAAGATGATGATTGTTGGGATGTTAATAAACATGAGATGAATCTTCATCTGAGATGTTGTTGAATTGGAAACTCATATTCATGATGTTCAAATAATAGATATTTACAATATGCCAGAATGGCTGGCTTGAACCATCTCTTAATATCACCACACAAAGAGGACAGATTTGAGATCTGCCTTGAGCTATTCCTTGTATATTTGTTACCAAGCATATTTCAGATTTTATAGTTGGTGATGAGTGTAACATGATCATGTGCATCCACAAAACAAGTCTTTAGAAAGCTTCAAGTTATGAAACCATATAGTTGCAGGTATTTGATGAACATAATCAAAGTTGTTTATTGTGTCAGTGTTAGAATTACGTTATCTGGTTTTTTGAACACATTTTTCCAAATTTCTCACACAGTCCTTAATACCATGTGAGTCTCACAATAAAATTCAAACAAAACTTGCATGAGTTTCACAATTAACTCCACTAATTACTGCTGTATTTTAAATATAAAAGATAAATTATTTAACACAGGTCTGTTCTTTACACTGAATTCTGTATTGGATAAAAAGATAAAAGTAATGAAAATAAATTCATACATGGATTTCATTGACAGAGAAAAGTATTAAAAAAAAAGTATCTGGCTTCTCAGTAAACCTGTGAAATCTATTAACCCTGATATGATCAGTGAACACCTTTCAGGTGTACATCTGAAATTCAAGTTTAGAAAGGTATAAAAATATCACTTTTTTACTCTTTTTGTTTATGTCTTTTTTCAGTTACAAACTTTTAGCTCATAGTTTCAACACTCTTGACTTATTTGAGATATAATTATAATCTTGTGCTCAAGAGATCAAATCCTTTCTATATATTTGACCATACCCAATGTTTCATAGATAAATGTACTCTAATCCTACCTAAAATAAGTTTAATTTGAGGGTTAGCTGGTAGAATTTGTGATGGGTAATGAAATTGAATCTGGTATATACGTGTAAATAAAAAATAATAAAAGTAATAAAAAGGAAAAAGGTCCCATTGATTAATTTACTCTTATCCTGCCTGAAAGATTTTTAAGTACAACAGCCACTGAAGATCCCCTGTTGGTTATTTCGTGTACAAGGTACTTTACGGACTGAAGATCCCCTGTTGGTTATTTTGTGTACAAGGTACTTTACTGATATGTGGTATTAGGTGAGTAGTGCTGGTAATGAAAGGGTTGAAAACAGTCCGTGCAAAAACTGTGTGGTTTCTAAAACAGATTTGAAATTAAAATTTATGTGCTAAAGAATTTTCTAGAATATGTAAACCTTCCAGATAATGTTATTTTTTTATTTTTTTGTAGCATTAAAAATAAGTTTATCACAAATAGTATTACTTCACTTAAAAGGAATTAAAACTGTGTGTCATTTGCTGTTAATTAATTGAATAAACATTTTGAAAAACATGTGTACTTTAGTACAGATACTTGAAACTTGCATGACGTTTTCATTTTCTTAGGGCTTGGCCTAGGAACTATTCATGTGCAGAAGGAACCAGCCCTTACAAAGAAGATTGGAGTGAACTCACTTCCATATCTCCTTCGGGTTATTGATGGTAGACCTATTCACTATAAGGATAACCAAATAAGCCTTCGGCGAATCATTGAGTTTACCCATAAACTTTTCCCCTATAAAACAATAGTAGATGCGAATGATGATACCTTGGAGGAATTTTTAAATGAATGGCCTGACAATAAAGTCAATGCACTAATCTTTAGTCAAGTGGAGCCTTCTCGTCTTCGTTACCTGCTGTTGGCCTTTCAGTACAACACGTATGCATCCTTTGGACTGGTAAAGCCTGATAATTCAAAGACCCACAAAACTTGCAGACGTTACAGAATAAACAAGAAAATGGAATCTTTGTTGATATTCAATGAGATTACGACATCCCCCTTAGCCACACTCAGCATGGGAGAACTGGTTCCCCAAACAATGAGGGATGTGCTGAATGCCAACAAGTTTCTTCTTCTTCCTCGATTGTCTTCACATCTTGGAAAAATTTGGTCATATTCAGTTAATAAGTGTGGAATGTGTGTGTTCATATTCTGGGTATATTTGTGGTGAACATGGAAAAATGTGTTGCTCTGTAGTTGGTGTTTTGCATGAAATTAGATTGCAGGTTGAACAATCACCAAGTTATTTTTGTTTCTTAAGTAAAAGAAGGATAAAGTTTTGAACTAGTGCTCTTCATCAGATCATAACAAAACTAAGGATATCAATATATCTTAGTTTATTTTGAAAAAAATACAAGTCAAATTATTTCATTTTCTCAGACTGCTTAAATGATTTTTGTTTCATGTTAGAATATGGTATAACAGTAACTTTTTGTTCCTGTTTAAATTAGTTCTTTAATAACAGAAGAAAATCCATGCATTGCTGTTAGTGTAATCTATCCTTATTTTCATATAACTATTTATTATCTAGCTGACACATATCTGTCAACACAATGTCACACTTTTGATGGAGATATGGAAAAATTATACAATTTACATCACCACAAATGTCTGTTAATTAGTTGTTCACGAATTTCGATATGTAATAAACAAAATCCTCAAATTAGCAAAATTTGGAAACATACAAATGCTTCAAAAATGGCTTAAGTTGTGTTGAACTAAACTCAGGTTAGTTTTCTTTCCTGATCAAAGTAAATAATGAAAGGAAATTTAGTGTACATCAGTCCGAGGATGTCTCAACATCCATTTTTTGGATTCTTCCTTTATTTGTTTTTTCTCCAGTTTTTCAGTTTGGACCCTGCCAGCATTTAGTATCCTTGTTGAAATGATTCTGAATTCCAAAGATGGATAGCTTTTCTGGGATCAGAGTCATTTATTGAAGGCAATGGGAACATGACCATAAGTTGATCAGTGATCCTGCCAGCTTCCAGGCAAGATCTTAAATTGGTGTTGGTCTTCATCATCTTGCTAAATCCTCTCTCTCTCTCTCATCAGAGCTGGCTGATACAGCCAGCAGTAGGTCAAAGAGGTTACAAGTGAGATATTTCCTCCTTATTTATTCCTGGAGATGGAAGCAACATATGGCTGACCTTTCTTGTTATGCTTGAGGAGGTTAAGTAATGAAATAGATGTGGAAAATTTATTAGAGAAATGATCATAAGAGCTGCATTATTATGCCTGTTTTTAAGTCATTATTTTGTGTTCATTTTAAGTTATTATTTTATATTCTATAGCATTTTACCAGTAATTGAATTGAGTGTTTGAACCAGAATCAATTCTACACAATGACATTATCAACTTGATTGTATGCAATTGTAATCAGCCCATTGTGCACTATAGTAATCGGTGGTTTCTGTTTGTGACATGATTGGTAAAACAGTAGTATTATGTTGTTTTTTTTATTTTTGGCTAGTGCAGCCTCCTTCTTTGAATTCAAAAGTGTTTGGCCTATTATGAATACACTTACAAACAATGTGCATACAGTAAAATAGATTCTCCAAACAACTTACAAGTTTGCAAGTTTTACTTGTCTGTTTTGGAAAGTGTTGACAACAAAGAAATTGTACATAAATTACTTGAGTGTGTGAGCTTTGATGTAGGCTTGGTATCATATAGACAAAGTTTCAAAAGTCATACCATTTTGATTTAATACAGTGGTCATTTTTATTAAAGTTCAATAATCACTCTGTATTCGAAATTTTTATATCAATTTCATTACACTAATACAAATGGTTTAAAAATTGAATGAAGTAATGACATTCTTATTAATGAAAGTGCATTTACTTTGAATACACAAGCCATTCATAGGCATGCTTCTGGACTGTCCATGTCTGAGGAGTGTTTATGATTTTGGGAAGGTCCATTTATGGTTTATCAATTTCATTACACTAATACAAATGGTTTAAAATTGAATGAAGTAATGACATTCTTATTAATGAAAGTGCATTTACTTTGAATACACAAGCCATTCATAGGCATGCTTCTGGACTGTCCATGTCTGAGGAGTGTTTATGATTTTGGGAAGGTCCATTTATGGTTTGTCATAAGTACTCCTTGGTTGAGAAACACTTAGATCAGTTTGTGTGAAATCGAACTTTTAATGACTCATTTGAATCTAAAGGCCAGGTAGTTTGCCTATCAGACACTTTATAGGGCCATTGACCCCTGGTTTCCCATTAATTTTAAGTCCTGTATAATACATTTCCACGGGAGTACTTAATAATGGAACTGAATATAACTTTTCATGTGTGTTACAAATAACACATGTAATTAGTGTGTCTAGTTATGAGATTGTAAGAAGGGGAGTTGAGTAGGTGTTTTTTTTAACAAATGTTATTTTAATAACTTGAAATACTTTATAGTGTAATGAACTATCTTAAGTAGAATTGTGCAATTGTATTCTTCTTACCAAATAATTCACTTGTTCCAATTGATTGTTTGAACAGTTTTAATTCTTGTTGTTTTTTTCAACTGTAAGATTACACAGATACCATTATCCTTAACAGATGGCTTCCACTCGACTCTCCAGTGAGTCAAGCTCTATCTTCTTTTTAAAGGGCCATTTATTGGCTGTGATCCCTAGACAGCTTAAATCTTTGTATTTACAATGCTTAAAATCAGAGTTCAATTCCCTTCAGTGGACACAGTAGATAGCCTGATGTGGCTTTGATATAAGAAAACGCACACATATTGGCTGGGATACAACAGTTACATGTATACTCTTCTTTAAAAAGTAATTGTAAAATTACAAGAGAGATCTTGGAAAGTATTGGCAAAATAGGTTTAGGAGCCAATGTGTTAAGAGATGATAAGTCTGTTTTGATGAGTGATCTTTAAATGATTTATTTTATTTTACAGTTTTCCTTTTTGTCTGTGTATAAATATAGGTACTTAAGGAAGTCTTCTCCCACAGGTTTATGTTTATTTTTCAAGAAAAGATACAGAGTTTGTTAATGCTTTATCATCTGGAGAAGGTGCACCATCAGGACCAGATCTTCATGTTCTAATGTTGTGGCGACAGGAATTTGACAAAGTACGCTACCAGTGGCTCGACAGTGTGTGGTCTGTGGAG
The DNA here is from genome assembly GCF_004210375.1 of Tachypleus tridentatus. Taxonomy (NCBI): domain Eukaryota; kingdom Metazoa; phylum Arthropoda; class Merostomata; order Xiphosura; family Limulidae; genus Tachypleus; species Tachypleus tridentatus. The sequence continues at coordinate 189,890,117 of NC_134834.1, forward strand.
CCAAACTCCGTATGTACTTTAAGTTTGCTTTCCTTGTTCGTATCTTGAGAATAAAGCACTCAATATGTAAAGTTATTTCCACATTAGGTAAAAATTATTGTTGTGCTATAATACTGTATTATTTTTTTTTTGTGCTTTCAGTATTTTAACCAGAAGAATTTTGAATAAAACATTATTCAAGATTATGCTAGTTGTGGCATGAACTATGTGTTTCTTGTATAAAAATAGTATGTTCAGAGCTGTATAGAGTTCCAAAGGGTTCACCTGAAAGTGTTGTTTCTCGTTAATTAAATCCACCGTTTTATATTAATAAACTTTTTTACTATATGTTAAGAATAAGAAAATGAGCATTTAAGTTGATTGGTTTTAGATTGAGAAATAAAAACTGAACTGGAAAACAGTTTATTAATATAGAAATGTAGTTTTACTGAGTCAGCTTTTGTTCTGAGCTATATAGGTAGCTTATTTTGATGAGAAGTAAACCACAATTTCTAGATAACCGCTGAAATCCTTTTTTTTTTCTCACAGAAATGTTTGTTGTGTCACGTAAGAAAAGGATTATTTATCGTTACACTGACGTTAAATCTAATTTCAAGTAGCTTGACTAAGTTCAAAGTATTTACAAAATGTTTGAGGTAGTTCTAGAAAATTACTAATAGTTTTAAGAAATTTCAGAAAATTACAAAGATTTTATGGAAATTTCTGAAAGTCACTACGACTTCAGGGAAGGTTATGAAAGTTACAACAAATATGAGGAACTTTCAGACAGTTAGAGAAATAAAAACCTGAAAAGTTACGGAATTTTTTGAGGAAAAGAGAATAATTCCAGAAAATTGAAAACAGTTTTGAGTAATTCCAGAAATCTTAAAATTATTTTGGCCTGTACTAGAAAGTAACAGAATTTGAAGTATTTCCTGAAGAATCATTAAACGTTTTGAATAGAATCATTTAAACATGTTTGTATAATTCTGACTTTTGTTTTCAGTTTGAAGATATGGTTTAATCAATCCATTGACGAAATGCTGACACTCGCATGTAGACGGTTGGCTCCTGCTTGATACCACAAACTAGAGGGCCCCACGATACCAGCCCATAAACAGTACACTTATTATCTTTTGGTGCCACTAGAGGTCTACCACTGTCTCCCTAGAAAATAATTCAAGAAATAGAACAATCGATCTTACCAAATCCTCCCTAATGAGATATATACATTGATATTTAAATAAATACGTTTTATTTAAAACACAGATATCATGTATCATCCACAACACAAAATGTTTATATATTTTAACATTTCATGTTGTTTTTCAAGTAAATGTAAGAATTGAATCTCGTATATAGTTATTTAAATGCACTTTAAACGTGTTCAGGTTAATATTTCACCTCTATGGTCACTGATTCACACCTGAAAACAAAGTTGCCTTCTTTGTGGTAATCAGATGAAGTCGACCACCAAATGTCTCTCATTTATTAAAATATTTAAAAAAATGTTTTGAACGATGTTTCACCTGTGGATAATTACTCTAAGTTTTCTTTACATTATTTGAAACGTCATTTTTGTTTAGTGTTCAGACAAAATTGTTTTGTTTTCCGTATAATTCTATTTTGAATTTTCTAATCATATTTTGAAGATTTTTAGATTATTGTATTCGACTGAAAAATGTGCTTGACAATTGTTTTATTCAAATAGAACCATTTCTTTCTAATGAGACACAAATTCTGTGCAACAAAGTACAGACTTCTTTTGCAACAATGTGTAATTTCTAATCTTAAAAAATGCAATCCATAATTACCAAATTACCTAATTAATTAGATTCTCACTTTGAAACAAACAGATCTAAAATTACATGCAAGCAAACTTTCAAGATGTCTTCAAAAAACGTAATAAAGAATAAAAAAGTAGACTACAAATAAAATCTGGATGAGGCTTTGTCTGTATCCCAGGTTAAACACCTGATTGGTTAAGCTCTTAACAATCTCTCGGCCCGGCATGGCCAGGTACATGAGGCACTTCACTCGTAATCTGAGGGTCGCGGGTTCGAATCCCTGTCTCACCAAACAGTCTCGCCTATTCAGCCGTTGGAGCGTTATATTGTAATGGTCAATCCCATTATTCTTTGGTAAAAGAGTACTCCAAAAGTTGGCGGTGAGTGGTATTGCCTAGCTGCCTTCCCTGTAGTCTTACACTGCTAAATTAGGAACTGCTAGCGCAGATAGCTTTCGAATAGCTTTGCTTGAAATTCAAAAACAAACAAACAAACAAATTTGTTTATCAAAATGTAATGTGGATAACTTATTTAAGTTCAAAATTAAAACAGAAATAACTTCACAGTTTTTGATCACTGGATTTTACTACTAGCTGACAAATCCGTATATATTTACTCTGTTATATCTATTTATTCTATCATGCAGTTAAATGACTATAAAGTGACTGTTTTGTACTCAAAGCACAAGATCAATAAATCATGTTTGATGTAATACACTAACCATCACGCCCGGCATGGACAAGTGGTTATGCATGCTTTACTCCTTATATGAGGGTCGCGGGTTCGAATCTCCGTCACACCAAAACCACTTCCAGCTGTGGGGGCGTTATAACGTGAAGGTTAATCCCAATATTGGTTAGTAAACAATAGCCTAAGAGCTGGCAGTGGGTGGTGATGACTACTTGCCTGTCCTTTAGTCTTACACTGCTACGTTATGGACGACTACCACAAATTGCCGTCGTGTAGCGTTGCGCGAAATTCAAAAACAAACAAACAAACATAAACCCACTATTGTCTTGTTCCTGTCAGGAATGTTTATGTCGCTTATCTTACTTAATTAAGTTCTTTCGTTAACTGAATATTATAAGTTACCGACAAATAAGAGCGTTATAGTTATTTTGTAACATCACTAAATTACTCACTTAGATGTAAGACTTCTTATATTGAAAGACAGAAACTTTTTTCATCTTAGCACAAAGCTGTGTTATGTACGTCATCCATCACATGGTTTCATTCCACGTCGTTTAACGATGTACATGTGTGTAAACTTGCTACAAATTCACTGGAGGCCTTGTCTCAGTAGCTTTGTTGTAAGTACAAAATATAAATATCTAAGCCTGCCTGAGTTTCATACAAATTCGTACGCTTATCTCTCTTTTTTATCAACCGCTAGGGAAAAATATTAAACTGTAATGTCTTATAATTTTGCCTTCTTTTTTACGCGTTTAATAATTACTACCATATAGAGAATTATTTTATAAGTTTGGAAATTAAAAGCCTCAAGAATATATTTCTTCTGTTAATATAGTATTTAAAAATTGACAGCCCAATGGGAGAGCGGTATGCGACGGGGCTTTGCTATATGAACATACACGTTCCATTTATGACACACGTTGAGACACACTGAAAAACAGTTTGTTTTAGGGTGTGTTTGTGTGTTATGTCTGTTTTCTTACAACAAAGCCACGGGGGACTAATTAGCTAATGACTTGCTGTTAAGCATTCTTTGAAGACGACTTAATTCTAAATGAATTAATTAACGGATAAATTATTGATTTAAAACCTATTAAATATAGTGATATTTCGATTCTTTCAACTAACTGCGACCCGGTATGGCCAGGTGGTTTGGGCGCTCGACTCTAATCTGAGGGTAGCGGGTTCCAATTCCCGTCACACATGCTCGCCTTTTCAGCCGTGAGAGAGTTAAAATATTTCGGTCAATTTCATTATTCTTTGGTAAAACATCAGCCCAAGAATTGGCGGAAGGTTGTTTTTATTATCCGTCTTTTCTGTAGTCTAGCAGTGGTTAATTAGAGACAGTTAGCCCAGACAGCACTCGAGTAGCTTTGAGCAAAATTAAAAAAAAAATAGTTTACACCTCCCTCCAGTGGCTCAGCGGTATGTCTGCGAAACTTACAACGTTAAAAACCGGGTTTCGATACCCGCGGTGGGCAAAGCACAGATTGCCCGTTGTGTGGCTTTGTGCTTAATTCAAAACATCAACATTAACCAATTTACACTTTCAGCGGTATTATGAATAATGTCAGTCATTGTCGTAATTATCGAGAATATATCTAGCGTTCAAGGCCACTTTGTCAACCCCTAAATCCGTGGCTCGTAATTATCCGAGGTAAGCAGAACAAACATAACCCACTGTGTAGCTAAGAAACATGTTATCATTAAAATATTATAGACACGTGTGTTCAAACAGATACAACAATCAGACAGAAATAACGCTTCTCTGTTCTATATTTATTTTTTAAAAGTATGCTAGTGAAACACAGTCTTAATCTTTTCTCAAATAAATCATTAAGCTAACTTGATTGTTTGGTTTATTTTGAATCACGCTCAAAGCTACTCGAGGGCTATCTGTGCTAGCCGTCCCTAATTTAGTAGTGTAAGACTTGAGGAAAGGCAACTAATCATCACCACTCAGCGGTCGACTCTTGGGCTATTCTTTTGCCAACGAATAATGGGATTAACCGCCACATTATAACTCCTCCACGGCTGAAAGGGCGAGCATGTTTGGTGTGAAGGGAATTCGAACAACAAACATAATCAGTCTTTCAACCGTGAGTGCCTTACAATGTGACATAATCCCACTATTTATATGCAAAAACGGCTCGTTTGGGTTGAGAAAATATTTTACATAGAAGAGCGAACAACGTTTCGACCTTCTTCGGTCATCATCAGGTTCACAAAGAAAGAGGTAACTGACCGGAAGCTGACCACATGTTTGAAAGGGGTTGTGTAACTGAGTGTCGGAATGTGGAGGGCAGTATTAGATGTTTGAATATATGATTTTATTTATTTTATTATATTAATATAGGTATAAAGGCGTTCCTTTATATTGGTTTATTTTGTTTTTAAGTTGTTGTATAAGTAAGGCTTCTTTAATTTTGCGTTTGTTTATGTTTGTTTCTTTATTTAGTATTTGAGTGTTTTCTATGGTTATGTTGTGTTTATTTGACTTGCAGTGTTCGAAAACGTGTGAAGGTGACTTTTTATGTTCTTTGAATCTGGATTCCATTTTCTACTTGTTTCTCAATATAGAAGTCGTGGCAGTTATCACATTGTATTTTATAAATAATGTTGGTGTGGTGTTTGTCAGTGTGGTTTTTACATAGTATAGACCTCAGTTTTGTGCCTGGTGTTTGAATAAATTTGGTATTAACTGGATGTCATATTTTGTTACTAGTTTTTGCCAAATGTTGGTTATTTGTTTGCTGATGTCAGGAATATATGGTATACAGCAGTATATGGTTTCGTGATTTTTTGATTCGTGAGATATATTTACTTTAGTTGGTTGATTTTGCTTTCTGTCTAGGTGTGTGCGTATAATGTTTTCTACGGTTTGTGGAGGAAACTTATTGATGTTGATGAAGTATTGCTTTATTTTGTCTAATTCATCGTTAATTTTATCTGGTGAGCATAGTTTTATGGCTGTGTTTATTTGGTTTCTTAGTATGTTGAGTTTTTGTTTTGTTTCATGTGCTGAGTCCCAAGGAATGTATAGTCCAGTATGGGTGATTTTTCGGTGGATTTCTGTTTTGAATTGTGTGTCGGTTCTTGTAATTTTGAGGTTAAGAAATGATATTTGATTGCTTTCTTCCTGTTCACATGTGAAGTTAATGTTGGGATGTACAGAGTTAATGTGATTGAAAAACTAAGTATGTGTTCTGTAGATTTGAATCCCGCAACCGTGTCATCTCCATATCTGTACCAGTATAGTGGTGGATGTAATGCTGTGTTAATTGCTTGTTTCAACTTGTGTCATAAAAATATTGGATAGAACTGGTGATACTGGGTTGCCCATGCTTAGGCCATTTGTTTGTATATAGTTTTGGTTGTTGAACATGAAGTTTGTCTTTATCGTGGTGAATTCTATGAGGGTTGCTAACTGGTTACTGGGAATGTCTATAGTTGGGTTAGGGTCTCGGATATAGAGTTCTAAGGCTATCTTGCAGGCTTCAGTGGTTGGAACTTCTGTGAAGAGGGATATAACATCGAAACTGGCCATTAAGGCTTTCAAACATGTGGTCAGCTTCCGGTCAGTTACCTCTTTCTTTGTGAACCTGACGATGACCGAAGAAGGTCGAAACGTTGTTCGCTCTTCTATGTAAAATATTTTCTCAACCCAAACGAGCCGTTTTTTGCATATAAATTTCTCAACAAGTGGGTTTTCTCGACATCACTGATTATTATTTCATCACGGCAACTGTACGAGAAGTGTAAGTTTTTGTGTTTTTCTCAGTGTATTTGTACTTACCTGTTACCATTATGTCTGAACTAGCATTCCGTACACCACTATTAACAGTACACGCTCACACAATCGTTAAGAAACTAAGAAATTTAAACCAACGAATTATTAATAGAAGAAATGACATTTATTTTATTCAACAATGTAGAAAGGAACAACTAACCCCTAATTTTGTAAAGGTAAAACTTTCAAAAAATTTTAATACATACACAAACATTATCCAAAATTTACAGAAAAAACTACTTAAAGCCATGTTGAACACAAAATACAAAGAACTACGTGACTTACAAAAACAAAAAAATGAACCTAGACCATCAACTGGCATGCTGCATTAAATCAGAGATTTACGGACTTATACAACGAAACATAAACCAAATCAATACTAAGAACGACAGAGACAAAAAGATCTGCCACAACAAAAAAACTAGAAAAACTAAGATGCAAACAACAGAAAAGACACCAAAACGACAAACCGTTGACTAACCTCATAATTAACAGATCCGATCGACAATTAAACACTGACGAGATACATCTACTTAACAAAGGACTCAACTTCGCAATAGCACCTAGGTACATTCCAACCATAAAAATCAAAACATGTTTAGAAGACCTAGCCAGGAGACTTGTGATACTTTCTACAGAGAACAAAAACAAGGAAACAACCAACAGAAAGATGACAACTTAGATAATTTTAGTGACATCCAACAGCCAAACTTTCCAGGTAAAATTACAAATTTATATTTTCCAGAAACACCTAAAAACAACATCTTAAACGATTTTTTCAAAGAATTTTCTCACAAAACCATCAACATAATTTCACAAAACAGAAAACTAAAAACAACCTTACAAAAGAGACATTAATTCCATTAAAACCTAAAACAAGACAAAAACATAAAAATTCTAAAAGCAGACAAAGGTAACGCTATAGTCATAATGAACACGAATAAATACATCCAAAAAATGAATAACATCCTATCAGACACGAACAAATTTAAACCAATACACACAAATCCAACAAAGACACACGAGACGCAACTGAACAAATTGCTACTACGAATGAAAAAAGCCAACACAATTTCACAAACACTTTATTCCTACCTACGTAAAACCGACTCACGCACACCGCAAATATACGGCATTCCCAAACCTCATAAACCAGATTGTCCATTACGACCAATAATGTCCACATATGAATCGTTTAATTACAATCTTGGTAAATACATAGCATGGGCATTCTCCAAATATGTAACATCAGCCAGCTCATTCATCAAAGAATTTTAATTTCAAGTCTAATCTAAATCAACTTAATCATAAAGCCTTAATGGCCAGTTTCGATGTTATATCCCTCTTCACAGAAGTTCCAACCCACTATTTGTTGTTAAATGAGTAGCCAAAAGTTTGCAGTGGGTGGTGATGACTAGCTTCCTTCCCTATACACTTGCACTGTTAAATTAGAGACGGCTAGCGCAGATAACCCTCGCATAGCTTTGCGCAAAATTCAAAACCACCTTTCTCAGATATTTATTATACTTTAAACATTTAGACTGACAGACAACAATGAACAATAGTGCTGGAACCACAGCTATTTATGTCTTCCGTCCATTATCAAAATATCTCCTCTCTATGGGTACACTTTTATTCCAAATACTGACCTTCAAAGTCCAAAGACCACTAATAAACTCTGACATACCTGCGAAGCTTTCTACTAAGAATATTTTCAATAAGGTTTATGTTTGTGTTGTTAATAGCCTGCAAACCTCACTAGTTTCGGACATCATTTCTGCTACGAAAAACTTCCCAGAAACTATCCAGTACATATATATATATATAATGTTTATTACCAAATTTTACATTAGCGATTGTATGAAAAGTATTAAATATAAAATCAGGCATATTGAGATAACTGACATTGTTCGTGCATTTATATAGAATGAATTAAAGAAAAGAAACCAAATCAAGCTATTGAAGTAATCTGACGTCCCATCCAACTGATGATAGGAAATTAGTGTGAGAAGTAAGCCTAACTTTGCTAAATTACAAGTACAGTTTTATTTTGTATATTTATGTAATTTTAAGTGACCGAAGATAATCATATCTATAAACAGTAATTTATCAAAGAGTGTTCCAAAAGCGATTTCTTTTAAACGAAACTTTCATTCATCATATCGTGTAATAAAAGAACTAATTATTACAGTACAAACCATGGATGAAATAGAAACTCTAATTTACAAGCTTCGAGTACAAAACAAACCGTGGGTGAAATAGAAACTAATTGTCATACTTCAAGTACATTATTAACCTTGGTGAAAAGGAGCTGGTTCCATGACTTAGGAACCCCTCCTGACCCGCAGGTGTAAAAACAGTTCCTGTGGTTTTAACACATTAAAGATAGAATTCTAAGGAACTTCAACAGTTGTAATACGTCAGAATTCAATTCTACTGTGTCCCAAAGGTTCACTTTACAAAAAGAACTCAACGAAACTCCATACCCTTTAACATCTTAAAAGTAGAATTATACGAAGCACCAAAACCTTTAACACATTAAAAGTAGAATTCTAAGGAGTTCCAACAGCTTTAACACGTTAATATTGTAACTCTACAAATCTTTACAAAAGCTTTATTGAGCTCTACATAATTAAATAACTAAACAGTAGATTTCTTCAAAGTTCTAATCGATTTAACATCGTCAGAGTAGAACTATTCGTCTGTTTTGTAGCTCCATCTATTAAAAAAGTGAACGTTTAACATTTTTGTCATTCACTTTAGCCATCGTTTGGTTTGATTTTGAATTTCGCGCAAAGCTCCTCGAGTGTTATCTGCGCTAGCCGTCTCTAATTTAGCAGTGTATGACTAGAAAGAAGGCAACTAGTCATCAGCACCCAACGCCAACTCTTGGGGTACTCTTTTACCAACGAAGAGTAGAATTGACCTCCATATTATAATGCCCCCACAGCTGAAAGGACGAGCATGTTTAGTGTAACGGAGATTCAACTTTAGCAATGCCATTTTTTTAATTAAAAAATATAAGTTGTTGTTTTTTTTAACTCACGCAGTTTGCATTACTATTTTGTAGTGAGTAACCAATAACCATAGTTTCTGGGCTGTTTAGTAACTTCGTTTAAAGATAATAATGTTGTTATAGTGTTACCTGTTACTGTAAAAGATAAAACTATGTTTGTGTGTCTAGCAATCCTAAACTATAAATTTCCAAATTAAAATGTGCTGGCCAAAGGGTCATTTCAGAAACAAGTTAAATGGGCCAGTAATAGACCTCTATCACTTCAAAAAATAAAAAACAATTTTATATTATTACGTCTGCTTGTACTTGACAGCAGGGATTGTTACGAAACAAAATGGCGGCCATAATAATTGTCCTTTTAAAACCAACTTTGAAATTTCTTAATATCAACAATGACTATTTCACAGTGTTGGTTGTACAAAACTGAAGCTTACTGTACTGATAAAGCCACCGAAATCGCCACTTTCGTGTTTATGGAGTTAATAAAAATTTTGCTATTCAACGAATTTTCAACTATGTAAGTGACTTCTCCAGACAAAATACAGAAAAATAACGAACCTCATAGCTTTACTTGTTTCACAGAACCCTTCCATCAGGAGTCCCAATGTTTCTTTTTTTGCATCGAAAACAGACGGTGCGCTACATCGGATGTATAATTAAATTTGAGGGTAGGTTAGTAGACATCCTGATGAGTAATAAAATTGAAACATAAAATTGAAACGGGTATTGCTTACATACTGTAATATATCTTATAAAATGGAAACAAAAACGCACAATAAAATTTTTTTAAATGTTATAATAACAAGTAGAGATCCCTAACAAATAAAAGTAGTTATGTTAATTTGAGATAAAGTAAGGATAATGTTTTTCTAAGTTTTATGTAACTTAGTTTGTAGTTTTGACTTCACTGTTTCTATATTTTTGAAACATTAATAAGTTTTATATTACCACAGCTAGTTAGGTTACGTATATATATCAATCCATACTCATCTTTATGATTTTTTCAATTACACTTCAACAGTAATATGACCACCATCCTACTGACGTTTATATAGACCATAACATTCCAAACTCTTGAGCTGTTAATTTCCATATTTCTGCTCTCCAGAAATTGAAACACATCACATAATTTGTTTCTCTTTGTTTAAAGATAATTCTATATTAACAATAGTTATATGATGCCATTCTTGCAGGAACGCTTTGATATAATGAATTAAACTGTCAACAGATGGCAGGAAATACAAATTCACAAACTAATTTATCTATACACGATATTAGATATAATACAAGAGATCAAAGAACTCGTTTTCAGTGGTCAAACACTTACGAATATTCTTCTACAAAAACAACACTTCATTCGAAAATCAGTAGAAAACATTAAAAACAATATTCTATTTTGTAGTTTATATATATTAAAAACCATTGGATTTGCCTTACCTGTTTCGACAGCACTATTATTTGCTACAATATTGCTTAAACATGTAAGATCATTGAAAATTTTAGTTCGTGAAATACAGCGTTTCATTGACTTATAACAAAATTACAAGTTATTAAAACGATATTTATTTTCGCCGTTCTCACATTCAACTTAGTAATGTGGGACTATTAATTTGAAGCTGTCAATCACGCCTGTTCTTTTAAAATAATCTTTGAAATTGTAGCAACTTAACTTCTCAGTATAAACACTTTGTTTAACTGGATTCTAACTGAAGACCACAGTCGTTTACCCGTTTAAGAATTAATAACAAAGTTAAGAAAAATAGTCCTTGTTTGTTTGTTAAGCGCAAAGTTACACAGAGTTTCTGTTGTTGTGACCACCATGGGTATCGACATCTGGTGTAAGAGATATAACTTTTCAAACGTATCACTGAACCACTGGAAAGAATAAAAAACCACAACTCGTTCAATGATTAACTGTAAAATTTAATAAACATTAAGAATTAATTTGGAGAAATTAAATAGTGTTGAACAAAACTAAAGCAGTAAATCTTTGAAGATAATAATATTTTTATTACATAGACGTGTTTTAGCTAAGCTTTTAATTGTTTCACTAAATTAATCGTTTGTTTTTGTTTTCGTACAAAGCAACACGAGTGCTATCTGCGCTAGCCGTCCCTAATTTTGTAGTGTAAGACTAGAGCTGGCGGTGGGTGGTGATGACAAGTGCCTTCCCTCTAGTCTTACACTTCTAAATTAGGGACGGCTAGCGCGGAAAGCTCTCGTGAAGCTCTTCAACTTTACTCACACGTCACCTAATAATGTCAATGTAGATTTTTTTTCGCATTACCATTCATCAAGTAGTATTTGTTTTAAACTAATTTTTATCATGATACGCCGAGTGAGTCTCTGTTGTCTAATTATAAAGTTTCTAACAATTGAGTCTTACAGATACTCATGTCGAAGGCTGTTTATGTGATCAAATAGCATAACAAACAAATTCTATCATAAGGATATGCATTGATAATACACATAATAACTAAATATACTATAAGTTTATAAAAGTATCAAGATTCGACCACTAGGTGTCACTACAGTTTGTAATAGTGCTTGTCACATTAGCCTAGTTACAAGAGCTGTCGTTTGACGGCAGTTCAAGATCAATTATTTGTAATATTGCATATGAGCAGTTATGTATTACTAACTGTAAAAGGCTTATTCTGTTTGTAACTCTGTCAAGAACTCTTTCACGCACCGATTTTGGCAATGGTCAACAATATATATCGTTACTTAGGAATAAAACTATCACCTGAGAGTTCCTAGGTCAAATAT